>NC_069135.1:38544945-38764945 GCF_026914265.1 Mya arenaria | reverse complement strand
TCGAATATTCGAATATTCGATTACCAACATTAATATTTTAGAAGTGCAGTAAACTATTATTAGTATTCACTGTAGTAATAGCCGGTGCCTTTTAACCCTTCCTTGTCGATCGTAGCCGGTTCACGCGACGGACCCTTATTTTTCACAAACTCAGCCACTGAAATTCCCAATTTTCAGAAGCAAAACAATCAAATAAAAATCAATAGATTTTGAACAAACAGAAAACAACTTCAATAATAATTTCCATTCCACTGCATTAATATTTGCAAACAAGGGGAAGATCGTAAAATTCCGGTTGAATGCCGCGAACCGGATCTCAGGGTTGTTCTGTAGGACGGGCAGCCTCGTTCGGGAATTGACTTCTACTAAATATGACCTTTGGAAAATCAACCCAACTCGGGAAATGGTAAAATAATAAAACGAAAAAAAAATAATTCTGACGAATCTATTGTATAACAATACAGAAATATATCATAAAACGCTTTCATATACAGTTACATTTTAAAGCACGGATGTTATATCGAAGCATGGAAAACAGTTTGTTAGCACATAACTAGAAAATGTCATTCATATCATCAAGGCAATTTGAGCTATATTGCAGCCAAGACAACACATTGCTGTTGGGGCCGATGCCGTAAATCCTTTATTTGCATGGTCATTTGGATTTACTGAAAACTATTGAAACTTCTTTGATGTCACTTGTCTACTTGCCAGTTTTCGTAAAATTACGGGGACTGTTTATAATCACCGACGATGTATCCCTAATTGACATATGACGCGGATATAGTGTATTTGTCATCACATTCACGCCTCTGGCATAAGGGGTCACTCCTTATAAAAACAAAACAGCACATTTCGAGGCAATAGTTATATTATTTTATTTTTTATACAAAAAAACATCGAATATTCGAATATCGATTTTAACATTCGAATACCAAACGTTTGATCGAATATTCGAATATTCGTTTGCATCCCTATTTATTATAATAACCTAATGAATTCGCCGAGTCAACACACAAACGTATAATATATATATTATATACTTGTGAAATGATCATTTTTTATATATCCAAGTTCACACGAGCGTATAATATATATATAATTGTGAAATGACCAATTATGAACAATTATCCAACGCATTGATAGTGTGGTGAATAGTTTTCAAGAAAATCGCCAAAAGTATCATCTAAATTCATATGTTGTTATTTCACCAACAGTACGTCCATGAACTATTACTTTATTCAGCACCTCCTCCAAACGATTGTGGAGTGTTGCGCAAAGATGTCAGCGGGCTTAAAATGAGCACTCAGCCACACGACTCCCAAGCTTGCCCGGAGGCCAAGCCCCTGATTTGCATGGTTACGAACGAAGGAAAAACAACGGCTTCAAGTTCTTGCCGGGCAAATTGTACAGACAAACCGACAGGTATGAGGCGGAAAACTAGTTCTTATTCTCCCGCACCCCGTCTGGCTTCGGTAATGCTCTATCGCGGTATTGAGGTTTCTTAATATTATTTAAACATTTAAAAGTGTTAATTTGAAATACAGTCGAACCCCGTTGGCTCGAACTCCCAATGACCGGCAAAGATACCAGGATACATCGAAAAATTCGAGCCAAACAAATCCCGCTTACCATCAGTATAAAAATCGGTCCTTTACATTCATTTCGAGCCAAAGAGGAAATCGAGCCAAGCGGGTTCGACCCAACGGGGTTCAACTGTACACAGATAATCCAGCTTATCGACGAGCATATTGTGCGTATTTTATTTATGGCTGTAATGGGAGATATTTTGAAACAAGAAGTTTGACTGGAAATACTTCTCTTAGAATATGTTGAATTTTCATTAAAATTTTAATCCAATTTCTAACACAGATTAAGTAATTAACTGCAATTCATTATTATATGATATATGGTCGTACGAGTGAAGATTTAATAACCTAAAAGATAACCAAGACAGCTCACAAACATCACTTGCTGATAAACCTTATTGCTATTTATCCCGCGAAGTTGCAATTTACTTCTCAATATGAATAAGCCTTACACAAAAATCGAATGGTCTGTGGTTTAAATAGCCGAGCACTAAAAATTAATGTTTCCATTCCAATTTTCAGGGCCATCAATCAAGGATCAATATTTCAAGCTGGTAGGTACGGGCGTCTCTCCGCCGCCGAATGTGACGACCATCAGTCACGTGACTACTGGTTCCCCGAGGCTATGCGGCGTGGAATGTCTCAAAGTTTCTGTGTGTGGTTCTTTCTTGTTGAACCCCGGCTCCAGTCAGTGTTTGTTGTACGCCGGAAACCACTCGAGCACAGTCGTGCAAGGCCCGATAGGCGTGAAGTACTTCGTGAAGTATAAAAATACAGTTTAAAAACAGACCGAGTTACGGATGACCCCGAGGGGTGGGGAATTGTTTGAACTATACAACTGGGCTTTACTGACATGTACTTGCAGTGAAAATAAAGTTATTGAAACACTTAGTGAGTTAATTAATCTCTTTACTGACTGTAAAATAACAGGGATATAACTCAATTGTAGGTGAAAAGTATGAAAGTTCCTAATTGTTTTGTTTACAGATAATATGCGAAAGGAAGATAACTCTTTCTCCCACCTCAGATACGTAGATCCGATAAATTGACCATGCTAGAACTTATTTCTTAAGTAGATCTAAAAATTTAACCATGCTATAAGTTCTTTTCTCCCACCTCAGATAAGTAAATCCAATCATTTAAGCATGTTAGAAATTCTTATCTTGCCCACGGGCCCGTATAGAACTCCTTTTTAATGGTCATCACATTGTAATTACCTCCCTTGTTGAAGACTGTCGTCTGTAGCATCATGGAAACCTTGTCTTGTGGCAATATTAAGAATGCTAATTAACTATTTCTCGCTTCAAATGTCACCATAAAAGAGTTTTCACGCACCTGTCAAGAAATAATGCTTCACTCTCTTTAAAACTATTTAAAGACAGATTTGACTATTAAAGCTGCACTCTCACAGATTTACCGTTTTTACAACTTTTTTTTTTTTGTCTTTTTAGAGCAAATTTTTGCGTAGATATCTGCAAACCAATGATATAAGATTGCTGACAAAAAATCAGATCGTACATTTTCCTATTTCCGTTCGAAAATTAATGTTTTATGGCCTTAGATTTAAGAAAAATGCATAAAACATCATTGTTTTTACTTAAATATAAAAATCTGCGATCTAATTTTTTGTCAGCAGTTTTATATAACTGGTTTCCATGGATTTTCGCAATAATTGGCTCGTTCCAATTCAAAAAATAAAAAAAAAATTGTCAAAACGTTCAATCTGTGAGAGTGCAGCTTTAACATAATCTGAATCACTGCACGCATATCCATGACAACCACAAATGATCGCCTATCCATACGCATTTATTTTCACTACGCACAAAATAGTTCCAGCAAAAAATACATTTTTATTTAATTTTGTTTAACTAAGGTGGGAGAAAAAGCATCTACCATAGCCGCTCGTGTAAGATAGGTTCATCCAGACCCTTGCACATGGTGTTTTGCGGAAACTCGGTAAACCTCATACCATACGCTCGGGTCGGAATGAACCTATCTTACACTCTCGGCCATAGATGATACTTAAAATCGTACACTCTCGGCCATGGAAGATACTTGTATAGTTAGCTTTTTGTAAGTTCTCCTATCGAATATGTTTAGAACAAGTCTGATCAATTAATGCTTTTTAGGTGAAAATATATGTGTCTCAGAATCAGTCCTAATAAGCTGATATCTAAAAAACATTCCTGATTTTAGTGCAACCCGACCCTTTCTGACAAAAACCCTCAACCCTAAAGTATTTTTTCGACCCTAGGTAAAACTAATTTGCAATTTTCCGATTTTAGGTTGCTATTTACCATGAAATGCACTTGATGGTACAAAAAGTGTAAATCATTTGATAAACAAGGTACTGAAATGTTATGGTAAGCATTCGGGCTTTGCTTTGCTGTTTTGACTGGACTTTAAAACGACAACAAAAAACAACAACAAACCAATGTGTCCATGTCCTACTAAGCATTTTCGAGGCCGAAGTCTCAGACTTAAATAGATTTTTAGACCTTAGGATATGCTGTTCACGAATCTCAAATCATATTTAGAATACTCAGTACATCTTTGTTCTTAAATGAAAACATTGATTAAACTCTTGCGTCTGAGTATGCTAATCTTGCGGTAACTGTTGTTGCTGATGATAATGATGATGTTATCGAGGCTGAAAAAATAGCATAGGCAAGTGTATAAACTTTTGGTTAAAAAAAAACAACGTTTTAGGCTGACCTACTCGTAAACAATTTCAATGCACTTTTAAACTTCATTGTTAAATATCAGTTAGTGTTCTCTGCGAATCTGAACTCAGTACGCATTCAAAATACAGATTTCATGCCAGTATGAAACGAATCAGAGACAAGGACAAGGATTGTTTAGACGAAAAAACATCGATGTATACCATACCCGTTTACCCTTACCGAAATATTCAGGTAACGACGTTTCATTTCTACATAATCTGCTACCATCTGCTACCAATATTTTTTTTCTCCGATTAATGGAACGGACCTGGAATGGTACTTGGGCGTGGCGAGCCATAATAACAATGTGTGTATACCACGTGATAAATTACGTCATATATGCTACGTCGGAAAGCAATATTTTGCTTAAAATGAAGACTTAAATCAAAGATAACTTTTCTTTTACAACACCATTTTAAATAAAACAAAGGGCAGTCTATGACGCTTAAATAGCCCCGCCTTCGTTGTATTACCGTAGTTTGATAATGTGACTAGTTTTATCAAACATTTCGCCAAACATGTTTCAAAAATAATGTTTTGACAGTGCTCCGTCAGACTCCGTATTGTGAAAAGGTTTGTCGAAGTGTTTTAAGAAACTAAACTCTCAATCAAATTCTGGTAAAGACCGAAGCAGCGCTCCGTAAGCGGCGAAGACTGCACTATGTTTCAATTAAAATTGTGAATTAATTTTGAAGTTATCTTTGTTAAAAGTCTTCATTCGAAGCAAAATGTTGCCTTCCGACGTAGCATTTATGACGCAATTTATCACGTGGTATACACACACTGTAATACGTGACCACCATTTTTTTTATTGATAAAGGGCATGCATACTAGTCGCAACATGAGTACTCGCAGACTGCCACAACTAACACCGAATGAAGAATAGTAACACTTTTGCATTACGATAACATTGATTACAATTAAATACTGTATACAAATACCAAGTAAAGTTTCAAAACAATATAACTACTTTTCAAAACTTTCATTATAATTAATTAAATTGAATTAACAATAAATTAAAATTAAGATTAAAATTAAATTAAATCTTTTTAGATAAATTAAATCAAATTAAATTAAACTAAAAATTAAAATTAAATTAAATTAAATTAAATTAAATTTACTTAAAATAGAATTAAAATTTAATTTAAAAGAAATCAATAAAATGTTGTTTTTTTAAATTAAAGCTTAAATATTATTTAGTGAACGACTTAATGTTATTCTGGGAAAAGCAACCATAACAATGAACCGATAGTAAAGCATAAGTATTTAACAGCTCTCTAAGATCATAGCTTAGTAACAAATTCGTAAGACTGCTGAAAAATTATCATCCTGCTGTACCAGAATATCATATCGTATTCTATTCCTCAATCTATTCATAAATAATGCCGTAAATATATTCATAACACACAACATATTCAATGAACAATAGTATCTAGTACAGGTTAATAATCTCTGCCCGCAAGAAAAGTTCTAGAACAAAATCTTATCCTGACTAAGCAAATTTCATCTATCGTCCAACCATTTTTGGTTAGGACGAAGGAAGGTTATGACTTACCTGTAAGATCTGCGCTCTGAGAGTAATTTACACCAACACGGGTTAAGTATAAAATGACCACTCTCGCGCGCCCACTCCAGAAGTTATTCTGGTTATCTTACAGTTTTGTCTTGTGGTCGTGTTTCGGATTGAGAGACATAACCTGATAACTCTCAATGAAAATTGAAAAATGAATATGAGCTTCGCATCCCCAGTTGGTACGAACACCAACATCAGTAATGAAAACAATCCGTAACAATACTATAATACTATATCAAGAGTTATTGTTTCTGCGCATTGTACTTTTCCTCGATGAGATCTATCTGTATGTAAAGTTTGATGTCAATAGTTTAAAGACTCTCGAGTTATGCCCGGACAAAAAATAAGTGAACATAAACAAAGGGCAATAACTAAACAAATACTTCAGCAGTAGTTATGGTTTATGTACAGTGTACTTCTCTTGAACTATATAAAAATTATATCAGTATAAAAAGTTTGAAGTCGATACTTCAAAGACTTTTCGAGTTATACCCCGAAAGAAAAATTATAATTTAAAATGCAACAACTAAAACAAACTGCAGCCGTAGTTATGGTTTCTGTGTTCTGCACTTTCCCTCAATTTACATGTATATGAAATTTGAAGTCAATATGTCAAAGACTTTACAAGTTATGCGCCGCAGAAGATTGCCCGGACGCACATTCACGCACACACTCGCGCGCTCACGCACACACGTACATACACTCGCTCACACACACACTAGAACACGCACGCATACACGCATGCACATACGCACGCAAGCACGCACGCACGCACACACACACACACACACACACACACCCACACACACACACGCGCGCGCGCATGTACGCACACACGCGAGGAATTATTACTTTATCTCTTGGAAATTTCAAACACAATTATTGTATTATTATCATTATTTTATTGTTATTTTGTTGTTGTTGCATTTTGTAATTATTGTTGTTGATGTCGTCGTCGTTGTTGTTTCATATTATTGAGTGGCGTTTTGAGTTGTGTTTACATTGACACTTACAACTTCGGAGTTTTTTTTAAACGATTGTCATTAACAATAGGAGGATAAAGAAAAACTGAAAAAGAAAAAATATAGAAAAAAAATAGAAAGAAAACAACAACAATGGTTTTCTGAGATTAATAAAAACAACAGCCACAATGATTCGTTTATGTAGGTAATAATTAATTTTGACTACAGTTATAAAGTATATGAATTGATTTATTTTCGTTTTGTCACATTTGATCCTTTTCTCACTCCATTTTTTTGTATTTTTCGTCTCATTATTATATATTTCGTATTATTTTTTTCTGAACTAGAATTTGATCAATAAAGCTCAAACAATAGCTATTGTCAATCATTATTATATATTTCGCATAGTGTATTATTTTTTTCTGAACTAGAATTTTATCAATAAAGCTAAAAAAAATAGCAATTGCCAATTCCGAAGCTGATATTTGATAAAGTTAAGTCAGTTTAATTCAAGTCAATGATTTTATTGCAGCGAATTTGGCGCAAGCTTTTGTGGAAGATTTAAAGTCTGGCTTCGCTAAAAATGCTCGATGATTTGATTGCTTTTCAAGATATTCTTAGAAGTTTAAGACCTAAGCAAACAGATAAACGCCTTTAACATTGAATTTTAAACACCTTTAATTTATAAACATTTTTTTTAAATGCAATATCCGGTAAACCATCTGTGAAATTTGATAAAAATATAATGCACAAGAAAACTGAAATACACTTCATTTTAGCCATGGCGACTTTTAGGAACGGTCTAGCAGTTATTTTACTTTCCGCCATGTGTGGTAAGTATATATTTTAAGAAGTTCTTATTCCATTAATTTTTAATAAAGATAATTACTTTCGTTTTATACTGATGGTGTTATTTAAAATTACAATCGTATTTTAGGAAAGGGCCGTAACTGATATTGGTAAAACTCGTGGCCAACTCCTTTTGCATGTCCTTTTTATATGAACGTAACCTTTGTTACATTGCACTGTTTCTGTTTCTTTGTTGTTATCATCATCGCATAATGTGTAAATATATCGTCATGCAATATTATATGTTTAAACTAATCGTATTTTAAAGGGATTATCTCACGCAAATAGTATCAGACGTCGATTTAGTAAGTGTGTTTTTATTTCGTCTTTAATGGCACACGTACAAATGTTGATGCCAAAAAAATATTAAAACAAAAATGTTTTTTTTTAATAATAGTTAGCAAAATAGCGCAAATATTTTGTATCTGTACCTAAATTAGAGGCATTTTTGTTTTGATCATTGACTCATTGCTTGAGCTAAAGGCGATAATTCATTAAAAAAACAACAAAAAAACAACAACATTTTTAACCAACCTTTCAATTTAGCAGTAAAGGACTTTACTTTTAGGATTCTTTATTATTTATGCAACTAACATTCCTTCGACAAATGTGAATATTTTCCTATGAACTCAACATCTTCGGGAATATATATATATATATATATTCGGAACCCGATTGATCGAGTTTAATTAGAGTACTATTGTATTGTATTGTTTTAGCAGGTTACGATTTTTTTTTACAGTCGAAACTCGTTGGCTCGAACTCCCAGGGACCGGCGAAAATACTTCGAGCCTCGAAAAATTCGAGTCAAGCGGAATTGCTTACATTCAATATAAAGAAATCGGTCCTTTAAATCCAGATCGAGCCAACGAGGAATTCGAGCCAAGCGAGTTCGAGCCAACGAGGTTCGACTGTATCAACATGTTGAAAACATTCTCCTTCATCAGAGGTTCGATCTGATAAATTTAACTTGGTACGCATAGCATCATCACTCTGGTGAACGAGAATGATTGAGAAGTGTTATTTTATAATCTGTTACATGTACCATCATAAGCGCTTCAGTTTTACTTTAAAAATTGATTTTATTTTGGGACTTTTTTGTCCAATATAATGTGTAAACCGGTCGGGTAGTTCAATTCACAGCATGGGTGAGCAATAATTACTATCAGGTTTTCTTAAATGAAATAACGTAGTTTAGAACATTTTTGGAAAGAAATAATAAGCTATCGGTCTAAACAGAAGTAATGAATTGCATGACTGATGTCATAATCGGGGTTATGAACGCATTTGGGCTGGTAAAGTACGCGTGGAGTCGGACTCAACACACTTAACCAGCCCAACTGCGTTCGAACCCCGATAATGACATCGCGCAATTCATTCGGTAATACAAATCGAGGGGTGAATGCGAAAAGGTTCTAAGTGACATTAAATAAAGAAGCAGATAGAACCTTTTCGCTTTCACCACTCGAAATTATACGTTAAAACACTACATATAATTATTAGTACTATCAATTTTACGAACTATTTCCACTGATATACCGGCATCCGAATTTGTTTTCGATGGGAAGTGGCCGAGTTGTTGATTTGATATCACGAAAACGGTAAGGTTAACACACTAAATTATGACTGCCATTTATATAATAAATATAAAATAATTCCGAAATAGGTGCGGACGGACATACGACAGCGTTCCCAGGTGACGATCGGACAAACTGGAATTTCATGAATCCTGGAATTGGACCGGAGAGTAGTACCCCAGTGTCACCGGTTGACTCTGGTATGTTCCCTGTGATCTTGGGGTTTCTTAATACAGTCGAACCCCGTTGGCCCGAACTCACAGGGACCGACGAAAATACCTCGAGCTTCGGAAAATTCGAGCTAAGCGGGAAAGAAATCCGTCTTTAACATCCTGTCCGAGCCAACGAGGATTTCGAGTTAAGCGATTTCGAGCCAACGGTGTTCAACTTTATAACATAATTTACGCAAATGCTACAGGAACAGCCCGTTGCTGTCTGTTATACATATGCAGAAAGCAAATGTCCAAATATTTTGCTGTTTAAAATGGTCAATGAGAACTTACTAATAATCATACTTCACCTGCTTTCTTACATGTAACAAAAAACAACATTTGTATTATGTATTTTACCATTATGTGTATATTTAACTTTAAATTGTCATTGTTTAAGTAGTTTGTTTGTTTCTTGTCACAAAATTAGTTTGTTAGTGCCAAAAGGATGAGCTTTTCTAACACATCGGATAGGCATTTCCTCTGAATTTAGCCGTGCTGGAAAACTCCATCTGGCATCCCCCCATGCCAGATGAGTCACGCGCTGTGACGTAATAATTTCAATTTCTTTTATAATACATTTTATGTAATCATAATTATGAGATTTAAATAGATGAGTTCCATTAACATTAACTTTACAAAATCAAACTTTAAAAAACAAAACAAAATAACCTTTAAAAGACGTGATGTCGAAGGAATTTATTTACGTATGCCTTGAATACAAATTACTGCGCGTCATGACGTCAGTAAACATCATCGCACGCGCTTTTTGGTGAAACGTATAAATATGCGCTTTTTTATGTATTCTCTTCACAAAATATGTAATTTAATGTATGCTAGAAAAAATATATGTCATGTGTGTCCGTTCCGGATAGAAAAATCCGACCCTCGGGCACGCTGCGTAGCCGGTAACTCGGCAAGTCTCGTTACCTGGCAACGCAGGTGCCCTCGGGTTGAATTTTTCTATCCGGAACGGGAACACATGACAGATATTATTAGTATAGTGTCAGAGGGCCGATTGTTCAGAAGTTTGTTAACGTTAACAACGTTGTTAATGTCATCGTTGTTAACTTTTAAATCAATATGGCTCTGTAAGTTTCCCAGATACCTTTATGATCTGCAGTGTTCCTGCATCAAGAGGTGAGACAACTATTTCAGCTGTACTTGTTTTATTTAAATATATAAGCACATCATCAAATATTTCACCCTTACAAGTTAACAATGATGTCATTAATCCCGTTGTTAACTATAGCACAATTCTGAACAACCGAACCTCTAGAGGTTGTTAATAGTGTGAGCAGTTAAAGAAGGGAAGTATTTTGGGAACCAGAGAAAATAAACTAAAAAACCGCCCGAATAAGACGAATTGTCTTTTTGAACAAAAGTTCATGGTCGTCAATTTGTAGACAATTTATATCAGGAGAAAGGTTTGTGCATTTTTTTTTTATCGGAGTCTTCTGATATTTTGATGATGAATACAATAGAATGTTAGTCTGGTCGTGGATTAGACTCAATGTTGCCTGTTAATAGGTATATTTGATATATAGAAATTGATATAACTAATGCACCGTGCCTGGTAGTTTACTTCCAACATATTTTCTTGCCTTTGTCTATTTTTTAAACATAGCCTTTTTGCGCCTGATTGTGTATGTTCATAGTGCGCTATTGCGAACGGCAGTGCTACGTCGTCCATCGTTGACAATTTGCCTCTTTTACAAAAGTTCGTGTTGTTTGAAGTTCTTAATGACAATAAGTTTCCATGCTTTATTTTAGGCCCACAAACCAAGGGCCAACATTTTAAACTAGCGGCTACGGGCGCCTCTCTGCCACCAGGAGTGAAACCTCTCAGTCATGTGACCACTGGTTCCCCGGTGCTCTGCGGAATTGAGTGTCTCAAACAGACAATGTGCATCTCTTTCTTGGTGCGTTCCGATACATCACAGTGTTTGCTGTACACTGGAAACCACTTGAGCGCAATATTGGACGGGGCCATCGGAATGGAGTACTTTGTGAGGTTTTAAAAGACGGCGACCGGGCGGGGTAATCAACGACACCGAGGTGTTGGATTTGGTTGATATATACTGTTGCTATCACACTGACATCACATCACACTAGATTTACATGTATTTGCAGAGAAAATAAAAAAGGTTTCGTATAAGAACAGGACAAGTCGTGTATGGTTATATCACAATAACAGGTGCGTAAATAAAAGCTGCACTCTCACAGGGTGAAAGTTTTGACAACTTGTTTAATTTTTGTCTTGGAACGAGACAATTTTTGCGAAAATGCATGGACACCAGTTATATAAGACTGTTAACAAAAAAACAGATCGCAGATTTTTATATTCAAGTTCAAAAATTGATGTTTTATGCATTTATCTTAAACCGTTAGTTTAAGCCATAAAACATTAATTTTCGAACGAAAATGTTAAAATCTGCGATCTGATCTTTTGTCAGCAATCTTCTAACATTGGTTTGCAGATATATTCGCAAAAATTTGCTATTTGCAAGACAAAAATAAAAAAAAGTTGTAAAAACGGTATATCTGTGAGAGTGCAGCTTTAAGGCTTTAATTCTTTATTATTTGCCGGAGTTAGAGCTGCCCTTTTATCAATCAAAAAAGAAAGGATGAGCATTGCAGGCGCCGGCCCGTGGTGCTTGTGATGTACTTTTAGCTTGTGTGGTTTTAGAAAAGTCACTGTATTGTCATATTTTGTGCGTGCGTGTGTGCGTGTGTGTCTGTTTTCTTCCACCTCAAACAAACCTTGTTAAAACTTACACATGTTTATCTTAAAGCAACTGTGCACCAGATGATCAATTTTCAAGATTTTTTTTGTCGAAAACTGTCATAAACTTGGTATGAATGTGTACAATGCATTGAAACTTACTAACTGAAGTACCACATAGTTTACAATTTATTTTAGTTTAGCAGTTATTTCGTATTTTTCCATTAAAAAAGATTACTGAGTATGTCTACCTAGTATAATTCATTCCTTATGCGTGATTGGCTAGTCGGTGTTATCACGTGATATTACCGAGGTTGGTGTATTGCTTAATTACGTCACCCGATTAGAGTAAGCCGTTGAGCTCATTGGATACGCCGCTGGACTTCAATTTTGGCGACACGGGTTCGACCCGGTCTCTGACACATTTTTTTTTACATTTTGGTACTTTTTTAACAATTATGATATCAAAGCGTAACACATTCTATTAAATAATTGTCCTGAGATTCGTTACAGAAAAAAAACTTTTTTTGGTGCCAATCTGGTTACTTAAAGCATAGTATGTACATGATGTGTACAATGTCCATTTTATGTGTCTTACCGTGTCTCAGACACGGTAAATAAAAGTATTTCTGCCAATACAAGGGTCATAACTCTGGAGTGACTGAGGCGATATGGTGGTTATCGAACTTGACCAATATATTCTGCCCAATCACATTCTGACCAAATTTGGTGATGATTTGAAAAAGACGTCTAAAATAATTGATCAGCAAAACCGATTTAAGATTATTTAAACAAATAAAGGGTGATTACTCTTGAATGACTCAAACAATGTGGTTGGTTATCGAACTTGTCTGAGATCTTTTTTTTAAACACATTCGGAATACATTTGGTAATGATTGGACAACGGCCTCTAAAGTTATTGATCGGACGATACCAATTTTAGGTATATTCTATAATTAAAGGGTGATAACTCTCGAATGACTCAAGTCAAAATGCTGGTTATCGAACTTGTCCAAGATATTTTGCCCATTCACATTCTGACCAATTTTAGTGATGATTTGAGAAACAAATCTAAAATTATTGATTTGACAACACTGAGTTTAGGTAATTTCTTTATTCAAAGGTCGAAACCTCTTGAATGACAAAAGCGAACTTGTCCGAGATATAATGCCCAACACGTTCTGACTAAATTTGAGGATGATTGGACAAAGACTTCAAAAGTTATTGATCGGACAAGACCGATTGTTTTCTAATATAAAAGAGCGATAACTCTCGAGTGACTACAGACGATATAGTTGGTTATCAAACTTGTACAATATGCCAATTCACATTTTGAATTTTCTTGTTGGTTTATTGAGCGGACAAGACTGATTCTAGGTACATGCTATTTCTTTAAATTAAAGGGCCATTACTCTTGAGTGACTCAAACGATATGGCTGGTTATCGAACTTGTCCAAGATATTATGTCTACAGCGGTATATTTGGTTTTCGAACTTGTCCGAGATAATATGCTAATACACATTCTGAATGTGTTTAAAAATTGTAATTGGACAAAGGCTTCTTAAAGCTGCAGTCTCGCAGATTTACCTTTTTTTCAACGTTTTTATTTTTTGTCTAGGAATTAGCAAATTTTTGCGTGAATATCTGCAAACCAGTGATGAAAGACTAATGACAAAAGATCAGATCGCATATGTTCATATTTCCATTCCAAATTTAATGTTTTATGGCTTAAACAGTTACTAACGGTTTGAGAAAAATGCATAACACATCAAATTTAGAGAGGAAATATGAAAATCTGCGATCTGATCTTATGTCAGCAGTCTTTTATCACTGGTTTTTAGATATTTATGCAAGAAACTGCTCGTTCCAAGACAAAAAATAAAAACAAGTTGTCAAAACTTTCAATCTGTGAGAGTGCAGCTTTAAAGCTATCATAAAGCTTTGTTATAATTGTTGTTTTTTTGGCCTTGATTTTAGTGCAAATAGTATAGATTAATCTGCCGACTAGGTTTCATAAATGTTAGTATCGGTTTAAGCCATAAAACATTAATTTTCGAACGGAAATATGAAAATCTACAATCTGATTTTTTTTGTCAGCAATCTTATATCATTGCTTTGCTGATATTTACGCAAAAATGTGCTCTTTCCAAGACAAAAAAAATAAAAAGTTGTAAAAATGGTAAATCTGTGAGAGTGCAACTTTAAAGCATTGAAAATAAATAATAAACAAATAATAGTGATAAGTTTTTAAATAGTTTTATAGATTGAATCCAATTTAAATGCACTGTCACCATTGGTATATTCAAATTGTGAAGCATCTTGGTTAAATCGTAGTAATGGGTTAATATATAACATAACTCTTATTCTGTAAAAAAATATATAATTATCATTTCAAAACAACAACAGCAACAACTTAAAGACAAGATGTATTGTCCATTTCAACATTAAAACCTCTATAACTTCACAGATGGACACTCAGATCGGAGATCTTATAAGCAGCACCAGGTAATTTAGATAAAGATCAATACACTGAAGTTGTGTACAATATACGGATTGGGGGGGGGGGCACTTATACAAGGCTCAAACTAGGCCTTTAAATACCCGGTTATAATCTAACCTAATTTATATTTTCCGTTAATGAATTATTTAATAAGGATTTAAAGGTCAAGATGTATGTTTGTTATACAATGTTATGTATTGTTTTTTAATAAGAGTATCACTTTAAATTATGGGATTACCACGTTGGAACGGTCAGGGAAACCTGCGTTCACTTGAATGCGAGTTAACTAGGAGCTTGAACTTGTTTGCATGGCCATAGATCACACGTAACAGTATCAAATATCGTTAATTTGATTGCTTATCAAGTTACTTTTTTAGAACTTTAAGGCCTTTGACAAACAAATATATGCCATAGACACCTTTATAGTAAACAGTGGCAAAGTTGCAATGTCCGGTTTACCATCTGTTAAATTGATTACACAAAAAAAATGAGAAAAAAGGGAATGACCTTAAATTCATTTCCAGCCATGGTGACGTACAGGAACGGTCTAGCTTTTTTTGTGTGGTCTATTATATGTTGTAAGTATATATATATATTATTTAAGGAAAGAGTTGATAATATCTAATTTATCAAAATAGAATGTTTTAGCAAAACAAACTTTAGGCATGTTTCGTTTGATATATTTGGTGTTAAATGTAAATAGTAATTTATATGGTTGATTGATGTTTGTTCAGGTTAAAAAAAACCTCAATTTATATTTTTTTAATAATAATACATTGAGGATAATTGTTTGTTTTAGTGTAAGATCGTTATAATATATTTCACCAAGTGAGCACCAAAGCCTGTGTTTCACGAGTGGGTTGTGAAATATTCACTTAAGGTGTTCATGAGGAGAAATATATTGCTATCTTACACTGAAAAACAACAGCAATTTTTCTTTTTCTTTTTCAATAAAATTGGTATAAATAGACATTTTATTACATTTCATTATAAAGAAATGGCCAAATTGTATGCACACATTACGTCATCGTTGTTATTGTGTCCCAGGTTCGTGCGCGCTGGCGTTTGATTTGGAATGCAAAACGGGCTAAATTATCTGTTTGAAACAGTGTAATATCATGTTTATTTCATTGATAAATCTCTAAAAATCACCGGAAAGCATATAAGTAGATAAGATGTTTATAAAAGAATATAACTTTAAAGTAGTTAAACATATATCATAGAACTAATCTGCTTAACACTTATATTCCACACAGGTAGGTTATTTTAATGCTAAAAAAATCAATACATTTGTGGAATCAGAATTTAGAAACTGTAGATGTTTTCCCGCCTTACGTTTTGTGTGTAACAACGATTGGCCGTTGGAAGCCCTGGATTTTATTTCAAATGAGGTCAATGGTATTTAGGAATAGAAGGTTACCACTTATTGTTACTAAACTGATAACACCTTTACATTTTATGAATTACCCAAGAACCCAAGGTCCGAGGTTTACAGTCCGGAATCACGTGATTGTTTTGTGGGTGTTTTTGCATACCTATGCGTAAAAAATGACGTAAAACGCAATTTGGTACATTTCACCAAATAGGGCGGGGATTTCGTTCACTGATATCTTGACACTGTCATCATTATATAAATTTTAACGCGTTTTCTCTAAAATCACGTTTTAACGAGTGAGTGCGTTCGTTTTTAGACTGGTGGCCTCCATTCTCATTCATCAGAGGTTTGATAATGATAAATATAAAATCTGCTGTACGCATAGCATCAAACTTTGATACCGCAAATCAAAATCAGGTATCGTCAGATTAACTTTTTGATATAATATGTTAGAATATTAATGCACCTGGGTTTAAAACGGGAGATATACTGTTATGCGGTTTAAAATAGAGCGAATATATTATATGACCACTTAATTGAAATATGTTTATAAGATTGCAACGTTAATGTGAATTTGAGCAGAATAATCTTCAATAAATCCTGGTAAAAACCCGACGGGAATAGATAATTACGTTGAAAATCGAAATATGTTGACTAAAAGACCCTGTCTTATTTTACAAACTCCATTTAGTCAAAACGTCACAACCAATATCGGATTTTATTAAAAATCTAAAATTTTATTTCGATATATTGTGCGTGACACCAGTGGCATGCAGGGTTCCATACATAATTTACCAACTTGGTTAAATGTATAGGGTGGGCAAATAAGACGTAGGTGGTGCCAATTGCATGGGTAGGTTGATATCGCTCGATGGAATATCTACCCAGATACTTCGTCGTATCGTTCCATTGCGCTCTACCTACTTCTCATTACAACGCATAGATTGTGATATCATGCAATATAAACAATCCGGAAAACCAAAACCAGAGAAGATAATTCATTATTAAAAACAACCTTATTTGTACTATTTTTCATTTTTCAGCGAACGTCAGCGCGGGTTCCGCTGCAGATCTATTTGTGCACTGCCAGGGAAGACGATATGAAGTCACAACTCAACCGTATGGTGTATTAATATATTATGATTGCACAATTAGTGTATAAAATACGTTTATATCTAAGGGAAATTTTATTTGTATTACATGATATTTAGAGTCGCCACTCGTGAAAATATTTTTTCTATGACATAAATTATATTGCACTTTCATTTTTTGTTTTAAAAACACAACATCTTTAAGGTTTTGAATCATTTTATGCTTTTTATGTATGTAATGATAGCTTCGCCTGGTCTTTGATTCTTGTAAAGTTTCTTCATAAAGTTACATAATGTTAAGACCGAATAATGTAATGTTTTTACAGAGAGCTTTTTTAATTAAGACACTATGTTATCTAATAAACAAATTGATTAAAAATAAAATTGCTTTGACTTGTAATCATAGTAAAACCTTGCTATATTACCTCACTTTAGTATATTGTATCATTGTGGTACCGTTTAATGTTATGGTGTAATTCCATGCACACAAATATAATTGTTAATCAAAATAAATTAAACATAGAAATTATCTCGATTTCAATGTATAAAATGCACTGATACAACTTTGCTTCCTAATGAGGGATGGTTTACCTGAAACATAAGTTCGTCAGAAGAAAAAAAATCCATTAGGGCCTCACAGCGTAAGACATTAGTCAGCACATGAACTTTGTGCATTTCACAGTAAATTAAAAGTTAACATTTTGTCTGCTACGCGATTTTTCACAACAAGTGGACAAGCTGTTTAATATGTATATCAACTATTTTTTGTTATCATGTAACGTGGCAAGGTACTACAAAAACAAATCATAATTTTTTTTCAGGATGTTTTTGCTGTGTTTCAAAACAGTTCGACATTTAATTTTGACAAAAAAGATGTGCAATTAATTAAACTATGTTATTATAATATTAATAACTCGGCCGTCTTGATGTAGCTCCAAACCGGCGTTGCATACAGACGAGGCGCCAGACTATGCATCCACTGTTTTTTATAAGGGTTATATATAAGCCGTAAACATACTTCAAGGTTTCGGAGTTTCCCGACCTACCCTATTGTTTTGCCTCGACTCTATACCGTTTTATTGCCTTCAGAAATATGTTTTTATCATTGTTTTTAATGTGTGTTTTTTGTGTGTATTTTTAACAAAATCAGTGGTGCTTATATTTAATTGTATAGGTGTTCTTAAGCATATAATTTATATTTATTGGTAACAGAAAAAAAATATAAAGAAACAATTTGCATAATGAAAAACATGTACAGAAATATTTTCCGACATTTGTAACCTTCCTATTATTTTAAGGCATGAAACCTGAAACAAGCCTACTATTTTACGCCTTCTAGTGAATTGTCCCTGTAAATATGACGTAAACAAAGGGCGTAACATTTGTATTAGTTTCAAACACTGATTCAGTGAATTTATATTACTAGCATTATATGTATAATACCCTTACAAACAAATAATCACCACCTAACGCCCGATATATGCTGGCTCTTAAACACTATCATTTTTTTTTTCAAAACGAAATCATTTTAGAAAAAAGTGTTAACGAGTCATAGATATACCTTTTAAAAGGATGGATAGACACAATTCATATATACCTTTTAAAAGGATGGATATACACAATTCATATATACATTTTTAAAGGATGGATAGACAAAATTCATATATACATTTTTAAAGGATGGATAAACAAAATTCATATATACATTTTTAAAGGGTGGATAGACACAATTCATATATACATTTTTAAAGGGTGGATAGACACAATTCATATATACATTTTTAAAAAGTGGATAGACACAATTCATATATACATTTTTAAAGGGTGGATAGACAAAATTCATATATACATTTTTAAAGGGTGGATAGACAAAATTCATATATACATTTTTAAAGGGTGGATAGACACAATTCATATATACATTTTTAAAGGGTGGATAGACACAATTCATATATACATTTTTAAAGGGTGGATAGACACAATTCATATATACATTTTTAAAGGATGGATAGACAAAATTCATATATACATTTTTAAAGGGTGGATAGACAAAATCAATGTGAATCTGTTTAACTTTGCTACACCCTTTTCAGATATCCTTGGAATGAAACGGATAGCACATGCGCATTACATAATGGTGTCCTAGCAACGCCTCCCTCGGATCTGAACATGTGGAAAAATAAATGTCCTGAATTAATGAACGCGATCGTTGCTAATCATATGTATCGGATGGCATGTGAGTAATGGTATAGTTTCTGGTAGAAAAGGCCCGAGTCAGAAAATGTGCGGTTAAGTACGGATTGAGAATATATCCGTTATGGAATGAGAATGAATCCGTTATGGGATGAGAATGTATCGGTTATGAGATGAGGGATGTGACTGAACCCATCACTGGTTGAGAATGAATCTGTTACGGGCTGAGAATGAACCGTTATGGAATGAGAATGTATCCGGAGTGAGAATTAATCCGTTACAGGATGAGAATGTATCCGTAACGGGATGAGAATGAATCCGTTACAGGATGAGAATGTTTCCGTTATGGAATGAGGATGAATCCGTTACGGGATGAGAATGAATCCGTTACAGGATGAGAATGAATCCGTTATGTGATGAGAATGTTTCCGCTACGGGATGAGAATGAATCCGTTATGGAATGAGAATGAATCCCTTACAGAATGAGAATGAATCCGTTCTTGGATGGGAATGAATCCGTTATGGGATATCAATGAATCCGTTATGGAATGAGAATGTATCCGTAGCCGGATGAGAATGAGTCCGTCACGGGTTGAGAATGTTACCGTTGCATGATGAGAATGAATCCATTACGGGATGAGAATATATCCATTACGGGGTGAGAATGTATCTGTTACGGAGTGAGAATGAATCCGTTACGGGGTGAGAATATATCCATTACGGGATGAGAATATATCCATTACGGGGTGAGAATGTATCTGTTACGGAGTGAGAATGAATCAGTTACGGGGTGAGAAGGTATCCGTTACGGGGTGAGAATGAAACCGTTACGGGGTGAGAATGTATCCGTTACGGGGTGAGAATGAATCCGTTACGGGGTGAGAATGTATCCGTTACGGGGTGAGAATGAATCCGTTACGGGGTGAGAATGTATCCGTTACCGGGTGAAAATGAATCCGTTACGGGGTGAGAATGTATCCGTTACCGGGTGAAAATGAATCCGTTACGGGGTGAGAATGTATCCGTTACGGGGTGAGAATTAATCCTCGTTAACTTTCAAATGTAAAATAGTTGATGATATAATCACGTATTTAAATATAATCAAGTACAGCTACAACATTTGTCTAAGATCTGGTTAGAAATACTGCAGATCACAAGTGTATCCATTAAAATTCCTGAGCAGCAAAGATTTAAAAGTTAACAACAGTGATGTTAACAGTGTTGTTAACTAAAACAAAGTTCTAAACAATCGGCCCATTGTATCCACCATTAGGGGACATCTATATTTTCTTTATGAATTCAAACTTTCCTTCAGCCGTCCCTCCGAGTGATTGTGGGGTGATGCTGCATAAAGTCGGTAGCAACCTTGAACAGCTCCCTCATATGTCAGAGAGTTCCCCAATGTGTAAGAATCCAAGCCGAATCATTTGCCAGAAGGCCGCGAACGGACCAACGACAGCGTCACCGACACATTGGACGCGTAAACATTCGGAAATGGGGCCGGAAACTAGTTCTAGTTCTCCAGCGACCCTCCCTCGGCTTGGTTTGTTCCCTCCCGGTTTTATGTATCTTATTTTTAGAGAGGTTGCGAAATATTACATGTACGTGAGCGCAATGGCCATCCTATTTATATATTTTTTTAAAAAAACACATACTTTTTAGATATTTTAAGATAAATTTTATATAGTTTTTATATACAGCTTTGAGAGTTTTTATATATATTTTTTTAAAGTTTTTATATATACTTTTAGAGTTTTTATATGTATTTTTAAGAGTATTTATGTATAGCTTTTAGAGTTTGAATATATATTTTTAAGAGTTTTCATATATCATGTTTAGAGATTTAACCAAACACACATACGCCCAGGCCGGGAATTGAGCCCGGGTCGACTTGGTATGAAGCGAGTGCGCTAACCACTGCGCTAACAGGACAACCTAAGGATAAGATGAATATTGAATAATAGCCCAGGGGTTCAAAATAGACACCAATTTCAGACCATCAACATGCATCACTTGCCATCAAGCCTGATCACAGTTACTTGGTTTTTGGACTGCATTTTTGGCCAGTCGAGCTATCTAATTCGAGGGATTCGGTTCTTATGGTATACTCCATTTTTTACAGATTAAATATTTTAATATTTCATACAATGATAAAGACTGTATGAAATAATAAAATATTTCATACGTAAAAAATTACGACTAAATTAATGATTCTCTGTCCAAGAGATCACCATAGGGACCGAATCGCTCGAATCAGATAGCTCAACTGGCCAAAAATGCAGTCCAAAAACCAGTAAACTGTGAGTCTGATTAGATTTAACCTACCCAGTTGCGATTTACCTCTTTAATAGTTTAAGTTTTTTACTAATATTCTTATATGTATTTTTGTTTGCTGCCTGTCATATTGGCTTTTAAAACCTTCAAGTGTGGCATAAAACATTGGACATGTAACAGACTTACTGAACTTGGACTTTAATTTCATGTTTAGTTCTTCTTTATTCAAATTAACAACCAAGTTGTCATTATTTTAGTGTTTAGTTGGTTTTCCTCCCCCGATGGCCGAGAGGAGTTCTTCATCACAAAACAGAACAAAACGTTTGACGAATGTGAAACCTACTGTACAATGTTCACTGTTCCCTCTCCTGCGGAAATCGCACTTAAGAAAGACCTAGACGTCATTTTCGGCATGGGAAAACTTCAAGTGCCGGGAAAGTTTAAGTTTAGACGCAGTGACGGCTCGTGTGGACTAGGCGTAATATATCCTAATTCGGCCAGATCTATGGAGATGAAATTGAATGCATGCGATGAACCTGGACAATGTATCTGCAAGCGACGATCAGGTTTAGTTTTATTTGTTGTATCAGCTCATTTATGCCAAGCGTTAATTTCCGGTAATTTCCGTATTAACTCGGAAATTGACATCGAAAGCGAATACCAGATTCCTGGAATGTTTGTGTTTGCATGTTTATTTTTCAATTGATTTAAAACTCTTAGTGAGACTTCCTGGTAGTTACACTTTTTTTAATTAAGCACTTAACTCAAAATGGCACAAATATCTGTGCATAAGATATTCATGGTGCGCTATTCGTATGCGGACGTCCTAAGTCTGGCGTCGTCTGTCGTAAATAGTTTGCCGTATTAACACTTTGTTTAGAGCTTGTGGTCAGAAAACCATAACACAAACATCTTGTTTCCATGCGTACATTTCAGCTCCACCAACCAAAGGCCAACATTTCAAGCTGGTCGCTTCGGGCAAATCTCCGCCATCGGAGGTGCCACCCTTCCGTCACGTGACCACTGGTTCCCCGTTGCTTTGCGGCATGGAGTGTCTCAAACTACCGATGTGCGGTTCCTTCTTATTGGTCCCCGGCTCATCGCAGTGTGCGTTGTACGCCGGAATCTACTTGAGCGCAATAGTGGACGGTTCCATAGGAATGGAGTACTTTGTTAAGTTTTAAAAGACCGGGACAGACTTGAAGTGTGTTGATATTGGCATCACACTCGGACTTGACTTTCATGTACTTGCAGCGAAAATAAAATATTGTTAAAAGGCTAATTTGTTTTATATCTACACATGGTTGTAAGACTTATCGTGTATGGTCAAATATTATGTACAGGTGACTATATTTAGGCACATTGGGATTGGATGGTGGTACATTCAATATTATTTTTCGCAGTTTAAGTCGTTATTTCCAAGTCATATTAATTTGGTAAGGAAAATATTGCAGTGTGTGTATACCACGTGATAAATTACGTCATATATGCTACGTCGGAAGGGAAAAATTGCTTAAAATGAAAACTTAAATCGAAGATAACTTTTCATTTACAACACCATTTTAATTGATACAAAGAGCAGTCTATGCCGCTTAAAGAGCCCCGCATTTGTATTATTTCCATTATTTGATGAGGTCATTAGTTTCATCAAACACTTAGACAAACCTGTTTTCAAAATAATGTTTTGACAGTGCTCCGTCAGACGGCCGTATTGTGAAAAAGTTTGTCGAAGTGTTTTAAGAAACTAAACTCGCAATCAAATTCTGGTAAAAGACCGAAGGTGGGGCTCCGTAAGCGGCGTAGACTGTACTATCTTTCATTTAAAATGGTGAAGAAATAGTGAAGTTATCTTTGTTTAAAGTCTTTTTTTCAAATCAAAATATTGCCTTCCGACGTAGCATTTATGACGCAATTTATCACGTGGTATACACACACTGCATATGCCAAATCGTCATAATTTAGCATTGAACATTACTAAAAAACGTTCAAGATATTAACTTAAAACTCAGTACACATGTTACATGTCCTAATACACATTTGTGTAACAAATTTTAAACTTTGGGTGTAATATTATAATTTTCGAGTTATGCCCCTAGCAGCTAATGCCCTCGATGTATTTAGGCTTGTCTGGCTTTCAATACAAAAAGTCCTTGCATTGTCAAAGCCTTAGTAACTAGTTGGCCAAAAGCTATAAGTAGATTTTGTTTACTATTGTATATAGTAGCGGACAAAAAATAATATTGACTTGACTTGACTTGTTACCGTTGCAATGGCGACGTTTTGGTGTGTGAATTTGTTTCCTTTACCTCAGACATAATACTTAATATTAATAAAATCAAACATATGCATTGAGATGTGTGATAGCAATTACTAAGCTCATAGCTTGCGAAGCCATGCCATATACACGCCCTTTTACGCCAAACTTCTATTGAAACATTGCCTCTATGCAAAATGTATTTAACTTTTAAATTGTGTCCCATATACCATGTATACTAGTACACTGACAAAAATTTGAACTGTGTAATAATTTAATAAAGGAAGATATTTCGTCATGAGGTTGAACATAGAATTACATTGTCATTTCAATCCAAACACGTCTATAAAAAGATTTGATATCAATGGAGCTTTAGTCATGATGATTTTGAAAAATTAAGGTATACGAGTATAAATACACACTAAGCCTGTCTAAAAAGGTTTAAAGATGGCCACCGTTTTGGACGGACAAATCACCCTTGAATGAGGAGATGGTAGACGGAGGTAGGGATTTCAGAAAGATATATACTAATTATTTTGACTAAGAAAATGAATTTTAATAAGAGCATGTTCCTGTTAAACATGCCAATACAATAATTTATACGGTTTAAACAATATTTATTTCAAAAGAACATTTTAAGGATACACAAAGTTAAGGCATGATAAAAAGTTGTAAGGGAGTTGCTGTGTTTATAATACATGACAGATAAACAAGTTAATATATTTGCACAAAACAAAATGGTCTCGACAGAATGGAGAAGGAAGCAGTTTAACTTATACATGTACTATGCCTTGCTTGTGTTACTCTCTCAAGTTTCTTGTACTGGTGTACATGTTATTATGATTTTTAGAGTTGAGTTATAGTTATAATTTGATGGATACGATAAAAGATGAATTACAAATGCATGAAGTATTAGGTGGTAAAATGTGTTGGTAGTATGTTAGTAAACAAAGGGGAAGAAACGTAAAGAAACAGCAAGATGGTGGATGGCATGCAGTGGCGGTTCTACCGGGGGGCACATAGGGTCCGTGCCCCCCCCCCCCCAGCGGGCCAGCAAGTAATGTTTTTGGGGGCACATCTTTATTGATTTAATTGTACAAATAAGTTATTTTGTCACAATTTAAATTTTATATCAGCATTTGAGCAAATAAACAACCTGTTAACGAGTATAATAAAATATACGAAACGAAAAAGTCTTTTAAAAAATGACATCGGGGCCCGAACATTCGATAAAAAAAATCGGCGCCGCATTTTACACAGACAGCTGATCAAAAGTAGACAAATATGGCTACAGTTATACGCGTAAGTTTACTGTTTTCAGAATTTATCATGTACTAGAAATATAAGTGGTTTTAAACTGTTAACATGTGCACATTATATGGTCGTCATTGCTTTTAATAATGTAATTGTGTGCCAACAAGATATGTGTGTGCATGACGTGCATTTAACAAAAGTTTAAATTCAAAACTTTGCCGCTTTGAAACTTTCCATTTCGGCCTTCATTATCGTCTAGTTCTCTGAATTATGCTAGAGCCTTTGTAAATTAATACATTATAATTTATTTGAAACCCTTTTTGGAATTTGTTGTCAAGTTGTTTTTACTTCATTTAACTTAAATTTACATCCGAAGTACCTACAGTGTCGTTGAGTGCAATCAATATAATGTAGTGTAGGTTTATATAGCACTAATTTTAAAGCATAGATATGTGTGTCTCAGGTGGACGAGTGTTTAACGACTTAACCTGTTAATCTGTCGACCTTGGTTCGTTCCCAAAACGGCTAGATATCTTTGTTGTTTTTTGAAAGGTTTATCTCAGTAAATGTTATCTTTTTAATTCAATTTATCTGCCAAACATTAATTCCATGTCATTATATGATTAAAATAATCCATTCAAAAAAGTTTGATATGTTTATAATTAGTTGTGCCCCCCATTTAGAAAGTCCTGGATCCGCTGCTGGCATGGGCGGGTCAGGTCAGTGGTAGTATCAAGTTTTTTACTTATTTATATTAAGGAGATTAAAAGCATTTAGTTTGGCGAATGTAGTGCTGACGTCATTGAATATCGTTGAGTTGATCAGGGACGTGGAGTTTTTGGATCCAAACAGTAGTACTTAAAGTGGCATAGGCCGAATAGCAGACCATTGGTCGAATAGGTGGTACCTTTGTACATGATATAAAGGACAGGTGGAGAAGATATGGTAGGTGCCTTCAAATTCACCACATTGGCAATTCGGGTTATTGATAATGTGTTTTTTTATAGATCGAATGTTCATTTAGATTACTTCAGTCCATCCACAGCCTTGCATGTTGACATTCAATTTGCATTCACCCTCGTAGTAGAAGAAAAATTGTTATAATTTGATGGATAAGATAAAAGATGAATTACAAATGCATGAAGTATTAGGTGGTAAAATGTGTTGGTAGTATGTTAGTAAACAAAGGGAAAGAAACGTAAAGAAACAGCAAGATGGTGGATGGCATGCAGTGGCGGTTCTACCGGGGGGCACATAGGGTCCGTGCCCCCCCCCCCCCCAGCGGGCCAGCAAGTAATGTTTTTGGGGGCACATCTTTATTGATTTAATTGTACAAATAAGTTATTTTGTCACAATTTAAATTTTATATCAGCATTTGAGCAAATAAACAACCTGTTAACGAGTATAATAAAATATACGAAACGAAAAAGTCTTTTAAAAAATGACATCGGGGCCCGAACATTCGATAAAAAAAATCGGCGCCGCATTTTACACAGACAGCTGATCAAAAGTAGACAAATATGGCTACAGTTATACGCGTAAGTTTACTGTTTTCAGAATTTATCATGTACTAGAAATATAAGTGGTTTTAAACTGTTAACATGTGCACATTATATGGTCGTCATTGCTTTTAATAATGTAATTGTGTGCCAACAAGATATGTGTGTGCATGACGTGCATTTAACAAAAGTTTAAATTCAAAACTTTGCCGCTTTGAAACTTTCCATTTCGGCCTTCATTATCGTCTAGTTCTCTGAATTATGCTAGAGCCTTTGTAAATTAATACATTATAATTTATTTGAAACCCTTTTTGGAATTTGTTGTCAAGTTGTTTTTACTTCAGTTAACTTAAATTTACATCCGAAGTACCTACAGTGTCGTTGAGTGCAATCAATATAATGTAGTGTAGGTTTATATAGCACTAATTTTAAAGCATAGATATGTGTGTCTCAGGTGGACGAGTGTTTAACGACTTAACCTGTTAATCTGTCGACCTTGGTTCGTTCCCAAAACGGCTAGATATCTTTGTTGTTTTTTGAAAGGTTTATCTCAGTAAATGTTATCTTTTTAATTCAATTTATCTGCCAAACATTAATTCCATGTCATTATATGATTAAAATAATCCATTCAAAAAAGTTTGATATGTTTATAATTAGTTGTGCCCCCCATTTAGAAAGTCCTGGATCCGCTGCTGGCATGGGCGGGTCAGGTCAGTGGTAGTATCAAGTTTTTTACTTATTTATATTAAGGAGATTAAAAGCATTTAGTTTGGCGAATGTAGTGCTGACGTCATTGAATATCGTTGAGTTGATCAGGGACGTGGAGTTTTTGGATCCAAACAGTAGTACTTAAAGTGGCATAGGCCGAATAGCAGACCATTGGTCGAATAGGTGGTACCTTTGTACATGATATAAAGGACAGGTGGAGAAGATATGGTAGGTGCCTTCAAATTCACCACATTGGCAATTCGGGTTATTGATAATGTGTTTTTTTATAGATCGAATGTTCATTTAGATTACTTCAGTCCATCCACAGCCTTGCATGTTGACATTCAATTTGCATTCACCCTCGTAGTAGAAGAGGAAGTGATTGTTTATTCTTGTTAAGATTGTACTTGAAGTAGGGAAAACATGGAGAGGAACGAACTGTTTTCGGAAGTGCATTCCATGACGATATTTAGTTGGCAAAAAATGAATTTTATAACAACTCAATTTTACACGAAACATTACGAAGGTTTACATAAATCCGAGTTTTTATCAGAAACTCAGCACGGAAATAGTGTAATGATATATGCTGGCGTAAAAGAATGAAAGATATTATAAAAAAGATAACTTTTCCGCTTTCTCTCCTTCAGAGATTGAAGCCCTGCTTCAACTTAATGTTGCTCCTGAAATTATTGTGCTGCCTCATGTTGAACATTCTCTATGTTCTCATCGTCAGCTTGCGGAAGATTGTGTCAAACCACATCTGCATATTCCGACTGTATTTGAATGATCGCATGATGTTAATACTTTGCCTGGTCTTGGTTTTGACGTACTGAATATATTCATGTCACAAGCAGTAACTGGGGAGTTTGACGCCCAGATGTTTATGAATAGTATCTTCCGTTATTTGAAATGGCTTGAATGATACAAGCCACCTTTCGGTCAACATATTGATCTTTTCCATGGCACCGTTTAGCTGAAGAGCAACAACAAAGGGTCATCGGCAATGATATACTTCGTAGTATCAATTACAGAAAGACGTATAGGTGATTCTACGAAAAATATCATTAATATAGACAAGAAAGAGTAAGGGACCAAGAATTGAACCTTGTGGAGCTCCGGCATATATTGAAACCTTAACAGGAATAGAACCGAACCAGGCAACGCTCCCTTTTCTCACTGAAATAATCAGTAAGCCATATTAATAGTGAACCGGAAATGCAAATTTCCTTAGGATTGAAAAAATACCTTCATGTCATTGGTGACTTAAGGTTTTGAGATGTCACAGAATACCCTTAATCCTCATCTAGAAAAAGGCAGAAAGAGTGATATATAGATACAAGCTAATAATAATGGGGTCCTTTAGAACAAAGCCCGACTGAAATGAGGTTAAATAGTCGTTATTAAGGAAGATGTTGAACATGTATGTTTGCAAAATTATTTATAGTACATGTTGTACCTTAATTAACTTATAACACTTAACAGGGATATCAGTCGGTAATTACCGACATCTTTGGGCCATTTGACTTCTTTAAAATTGCACAGATATGAGTCAGCTCCACTGTTTTGGCACTTAACCAGAACGAAGAGAATTATTGAGAAGGTCTCGAATGTCTGTTAATTTTCAGTTGCTATCTCCCTTAGAACATATTTGTTTACAAAGTTCGGTGTTGTGGTGTTATAAAGTGGAATTTACAATTGCTCTTAAGATAGTTATTTCAACATAATGCCTTTTTATTGTCTTCATGACATGCTAGAAAGTTTATCCCTTGAAATGCATGGTCAAGTTTGATTATGTGCCATGCCTGGGTTATCCTCGTTCAGTGAGTAGGTCACATTATAAGTCAAATGATCAAGACAACATGTTAACTCTTTTGAAGCTCTTATCAATCTTTTTACAAATATCTAGGAAATATAGGTCAAGTTCAATTATATGCTGTTAAGTTAAAAGGTTGGTCGCTATGTCAAATATATGAAACAGTAATCAATAACTCAAATGGCCATATATTAAGTTCGAGTGTTGGTAATTTAGGTTTAAATATGGACAAAATAAACAAGTCAGCATTGTTGTCTTTGAAGCCATGTTTGGTTTAAACAGTATTAATTTTTATAACAAATAAACATTTGCAACATACACATATGCTATATAGAATTGAAGAGAAAGCCACAGGCTTGTCCGAAACCTCTTTTCTATGCCATGTTTTCTAACAAATATTCATAAAACGTGGTTGGAATGTATGTCTATGATGAAATCTAGGTTAAACAAGTATGTCTTAGGATCTTGTTCGGTCAAACAATAGATCAGTGACAGTGACAGTTGCAACAGCAAATCCAGGAGCTATTTCGTACATACGACATATTTTCAGTAGTGCAGTATACTGTAAAAATTCCATGTCCCACATTGCTGCCAGGATAATTGATGAACTCTATGATATGAACGCAATTGGGCTGGTCAAAGTACGCGTGGAATCCTACGGACTCCACTTTGATCAGCCCAATTGCGTTCATACCCCGATAATGACACCACCCCCGCAATTCATTCCTTAAAATACAACATAAGCTGTAACGTAAATACAACGTTGTCACAACGTTATGTGTTTGCTGGGATATGGGTTTTATGGCACTCTTTTTTAAAGGGAAATTAATTTAAGTCGTAATTACATTACCTGCCGGAAACTGCCAAAGCACAAACATAGCAGATTATGTCGATCTCGTAAAATTTTAAGCACTATATGCCTATCAGTAATCTTATGAAAGTTGTTGCGGGCAATAAATCTTTCAAGGTTTCAAGTTTTTCTACGCGATGATCTAGAAATAATTGAGTATCAGAGTTATGTAAAACAACCTCGACTAATTGTTTTAGAATTTAAGCATTAAACTTGACCAAGTTTTAATATCCGGTGCGCCGTATGTTTGATTTGATAAAAAAATATGTTTTTACTGCACAAAAAATGAAATAAGCGTCACTTTTAGTCCAGCCATGGCGGTATTCAAAAACGGTCTGACAGATTGTGTGTGTTTATTACTGTGTTGTAAGTATATTGTATTTATTCTCTTCATACTTACTGTATATTCGTTGAATATGTTGGATAATATCTAATTTATAAAATAATTTAAATGTAACGTCAATTGTAAAGCAATGATATTTTACGGGTGCATATATCGAATATACTTATAATCTGATCATGTATTTCTGTCGACTTGGTTTACGTCGACTTGATAAGTATGATATATTACGACATGTTGTCATAATGTTGGCAACTTCTTCACTTATTTTTGGATATGTTTACTCAATATTTGTCGACATATAACATTGAACGCATTATGCCGACTTCATTTTTGTCCACAAATTACGTCGAACACGTATTTCGACTAAGATTATGTCGAATTAGAGTTACGTGCATAATGTACTTTGATACCTCTTTTAAAAAATAAATAAATGACGATTTTAAACAGTAAATAACGACTTTTTGTTAGTTGGATTATCCGTGGGGTTCTATAACTTCGAGGAGTCAACTAACACTGTATTTATTTTATTTCAAAAGTATTTTTAAATTAAAATAACGATGACTTTCTTTTAATTTTTTTTTAATTTTTATTCGAGGTCAAGCGTCCTATTTCTTACGCGTAGTATTTTGGACATAGATTTGATCATGCGCACTAGGCTACTGTGTGATACGGAATCGGATTCATACAGATGTTTTCCAAATTACAAATTTAAGAATTAAATCATGCGATATTTTACACGAAAATTAAAAGGAATGAAAGAAAATATTTATGGTAATTATATTTTCCGGTGAATCAGGGAGACATATCAGTGAAATTAAAATGATATTTCACATAAAAATACAATTTGATACGTTCACTGTTTTGAAAAACCCCACTCTCACGTCCAACTCCAACTTCATCGCGCACAAGACTGGGACACAATCTTTACGACGTCATTTTTGATATAACGTTTGTATAACGATTTGGTGCGCTAAAAGTTTCAATGAATTGTTATTTTGTATCCTTTTAAGGCAAATAATTAAAAGAAAGTTGTTTGTTTCTTAATAGAAAACAATTGTTTTCTCCTTTTCAGCGTAAGTTCGCAATATATTTCACTACGTGAACACCAAAAGTTGATATTTTTCTCGTGGCTACGCCACTCAATCAATTATCTTCTATGAATTATGTTTATATTACAGTGACCTCAATCACGGTTGATGGGCTTATAATCTGCCAGGGAAGACGATATGAAATCACAAAACAAGAGTATGTTATATAACAGAACTTAACATTATAAGTTCAATATGTGTATAATAATTATTGTAACATGTTTGAAAATTGTCAATACATTTAGTTCCATATCGGAACGGGTAAAAAGTAGAATGGGCGTAACCGTTCAATAACTACCGTTTGGATAAATAACAACTTAAATCGCCTGGTATTTAATGAACGTTTGCATTGACATGGTAAAAAAAACCTCATCCGCAACCTGAGAGAAGTATACACCTGAGCTAAAGCTCAATAACTCGGATTTTGGGTGCCTTGACTATTATGCACCAATCAATTGTAACCACGCCCCTCAGGTCCGGAGGTATACCGGGGGATAGCAGGGGAAATAGGCCGTGTTTTTACCTTTTAGGTGGCCCCGCAGTGCCGGGTGAATGCGGTGGTTTTGTCTTCGCGCAAAATATAGCGGGGAATTTGCCTTACCTAGGCTCCCTGGGGTGCGGGGGCATTTGGCGGTGATTTGACCATCAGTTTGTTCCCACAGGGCTGAGATTTTACCCGGGGTTGGCTGGACCGAAAGTCAAAGTCCCCGCTATTCCCCGGACCTGGGGGGGGGGGGGGGCGTGGTTACAATTGACTGGTGCATTACTCAGAGAGATGTTCAAACACGCATTGAAATTAGGATAAAATCGGTATATCATTTTTACAAAACAAAATGATTATAGAACATATGAGAAAACAATTTCTTTGTGCTTTTTCATATTATAATATTTATATCAGACGGTGACCTTAATGTATATATATATATTTCAATACATTATATATAGGGTAAAAACATCGAGAGCAACCCCTGTGATATTTACTTACACGCACTTTCCTTATTGAACGCTGCCCTTTACAATATGGGACAGAACAGTAAAAAAAAACAATTACCGAAATTCATTAATTATAATAATCTCGACGCTTAAGTTCGTGTGCGATTTCACTAAGGCCTAGAAAAAATATGTTTGGTTAGGGTAATATCCCTTTTCAAAAATAGGTAGGGTAGGTAGACTTTTTTTTATTTTTTTATTATTATTATTATTATTAGGTTTATAAGAATGTCATTTTTTATCCCAGCGGAATGGTGTTAAATTTATCTTATGTACAAGCATTTAAGGTTTTGAACTACATATTGAAAAAGAATTATTATTATTATTTTTTTTTTTTTAGTTTTTCCTTTTTTTTCAAACTGACTATAAAAACGGTAAGGTCGGCGCCTATTCCGTAGGTAGGGTCGGGTATGTATGTATTTTTTATAAGGCCTAATTCGGGTAGTTGGTACCTACACTTCGTACCTTGACTCTCTTTTACATTGTAGATGGGGAAAAACGCCTCTCACCCAAGGGTTGTGGGTTCGATCCCACCAGGGGCACTTTCTCATGGCCTCTCAAAAAGGACTTAGTACTTGTTTCTGCCCAGGAAACGGACTCGAGAGTGATCTTATAAGCTATCAGCTTTCGTAAAAATCGAGCTTAAATAACCCACAACCTCTGTTTATTTTGCTTATATTGTTACAGCTATCCTTGGGATGAGGCGGCAAGTATATGCGCATTGTATAATGGTAACCTAGCTACGCCTCCCTTCGCACCGGGACCTGTTGATATCAACTGGAAACTTAGTTGTCATGATTTTGTGAGCAATCTTGAAGCCACATGGATGTATCTAATGGCATGTGAGTACGAGCAAGCAAACAAGATTTAGAAAATGGGATTTTAAGGTTCATTCGGAACTCCGCTACCATTACTCATCAAAAACAACCTTGGATGTATATCGACGGCTTACAATGTCAGCAATCTATAGAGTTTAACTACGCTGCAAGTAGATCGCGTAGTAATTCTAATTTAGTAGTTAAATTTATGACTTTAATTTTGGGAGTCTTAATTATTTATGCAATAATACACCTCACAGGCAATCAATTGAAACTTGACAATATAAACTACACGTTAGAGCACTTCTATTAATTAATATTATGAATAAAAAAACGAACTGCTTTTACTGATGTACCGTTATACATCCGAGGTTGTTTTCGATGAAAAATGGCCGAGATGTTCCGAAAGGTTTAGGTTTCGTTACGCCGCGAAATATTTCTACAGGTACGTACATGTGTAGGAACAATACTAATTATATTCTTCAGGGAATGTGCCCCTTGAATTCCTAGCAGGACGGACATGTAAGAGCAATAATATGTTCTTCAGGTGATATGCCCCTGGACTGCCAAACGGGACGGGCCTGCATATCTTATTTTGTAAATCCACCCCCCCCCCCCCCCGTTTACTGTTTATTTTAGATAAAATTGTGACAACATTTGTTTGTCTATGTGCCATGGTATCGCGGCTTGATTTTATATAATCAATAATTGGCCTTATTTTTTCGCGTTTATGCAAGCGCTTCACGGTATTTGTTCGCGTGCCCTACTGCGTTCATACAGCATAAACGCAAGAAAAAATGCGAACACTACTTGTATTTACATACCAAAAAATATATTAATTGCGGTAAAACAGTAGCAGTATCTTTTGCGAATTAGTATTTGGTCTTTAAGAAATGAAACCGTTTGTATAAAATAAAAGCTTATTTTTGTTGCGGCGTTCATTATTGGTTTAATGACGTCGCGCAAATCCAATCGGAGCGCAATATTAAAATAAACAATGACGTCATAACTCCTTGCTTGTTTTACAACATAAACGTCTTATCTATACAAAGGACAAGGCGAGTATTATCTATACAAAGAACAAGGCGAGTATTATCTATACAAAGGACAAGGCGAATATTATCTATACAAAGGACAAGGCGAATATTATCTATACAAAGGTCAAGGCGAATATTATCTATACAAAGGACAAGGCGAATATTATCTATACAAAGGACAAGGCGAATATTATCTATACAAAGGACAAGGCGAGTATTATCTATTCAAAGGACAAGGCGAGTATTATCTATACAAAGGACAAGGCGAATATTATCTATACAAAGGACAAGGCGAATATTATCTATACAAAGGACAAGGCCAATATTAATATGAATCAAATGAATTTGTCACGGGGTATTAATGATTCCGTTTCAATATACAATAGGAAAATCTATTATATAATTGTTCGAAATCGAGGGACAAATAGCCCACTTGCATTGTGGATAGCTTGATTATTTGTTCTTGGAAGTATCGTTTAAGTATAGTTTAAATAGATCTACTGATCATTACCAAAACGTCATCGATTAATGCATTCATGCAATACTATATGATATTTTCATAAGCTCCCTCTCCAGACGATTGCGGAGTGTTGATCAACGATGGAAACGGGTTATTAACATTGACCACTCAGCCACACGACTCCCCAACATGTGTCAATCGCGGGCGACTCATTTGCGAGAAGGCGGCGGACGGACCAACGACAGCCCCCCAGACACATTGGACGCTAAAACAATCGGGAACAGGGCCGGAAACTAGTTCCAAATCTCCCGAAACCCTCTCTCATTTTGGTATGTTCCCTCGCGTGTTTAGGTTTCTACCATCCAAGATAAGTAGATCCAAATAAGTAAGTAAGTAAGTAAGTAAATTGTTTATTATAGTGACATGTGTGCATAGCATAATAACATTTCATAATGAATATTTTTACATTTACCACCGGCCCATCGGGCCTATAAGTCACCTATATATTGGCGGTATATGGAGCATAATTTCATATAAAACATAAGTTGTATGTAACAGTGCAGATATACAAACAATCAAGTACTATTTTACCTAGCATCAACGACTGGACTTAAGACAAATATGTGACTTGTTTTTTTCTTGTAATTGTATAATCTGGTGTCTAGCCGCTTTAACGCTTTAAGCCAATCGTCTGAATAATTCATGCTTTTATTAAATAAAAAATATTTTCCCGTTGTTTTCATAAAAATTGCTTCCAATTTGCTTAAAGAAACTAAAGAAACCATGAGCTGGTTTGTAAAATGCACTTTTTTAATTTCGAAATAAAATGTGGCAAATCAAAAGGAGTGTTGAAACAAAAATACCAAAAGCTTGAAACTGATGGTAAAATCCCCGCTAAATGCCTCGCACCCAAGTGGTCATTGGAAAGGTCCATTCCCCGCTATATTTGACGCCAAGGCAAAACCACCGCATTCACCCGGCACTGCTGAAACACCGGGAAGGTATGATATTCATGGTACGCTTTTTATAAGCGGACGTCCTAAGCCTGGCGTCGTCTGTCGTAAATAGTTTGCCGTGTTACAATTTGTTTAGAGCCTGTGGTCTGAATACCTTAACACCCTAAAAATTCCATGCTCAAATTTCAGCTCCACCAACCATGGGCCAACATTTCGAGCTGGTCGCTTCGGGCAAATCACCGCCATCGGAGGTGCCACCCTTCCGTCACTTGACAACTGGTTCCCCTTTGCTTTGCGGCATGGAGTGTCTTAAACTACCGATGTGCGGTTCGTTTTTGTTGCTTCACAGCTCATCGCAGTGTTCGTTGTACGCCGAAAACCACCTGGGCTCTCTGGTGGCTGGATCCGTGGAAATGGAGTACTTCACTAGGTTTAAGGTTGCACACCCCTAATAAAAACCGCCACTTTAAACTCTTCAATTTTAATGCTTTAGGACAATGCCCACAACGAAATTGCACTTCTTGTTCAATGTAAAATCACTCAAGTTCACCACTTTATTATGAATTTGCAGAATATATTTCAGCAATGACATTATTTTTCCACAAATTATGAACACTCTGTCTGTTGATTTAACACAAGAAAACCGTATCAAGATAGTTCCGTGTTTCTGCTATCATCATTTATTTACAGTCACTATCTATAAAGTCCATGTGCCACAGTCATGGCCGCATCTTTGGGGTCATCTCTGAATCCATCCACCCAAGAAAGAGGTCCTGCAAAACATCATTCAAAACCACATAATTATCTTCAAATATGATATAAATCATGCGTAAACTTGAAAATACATACAATCATACAATGTACACATCATCGAATGCTATCTAAATGGGGAGAAACATTTTTCTTAAGAACTACTTGATGTGGTACTACGACCCGGAAGCATATCGTTGTGTGCCGACACCTTTAGCCTATATTGTTAAGCACATAATTACAAATCTTTTGAGGGTTTTATGGTAACGGTTCGAATCCATCCAGACCAACAAATATTAAAAAAAAATCATTTTTACACATAAATATATAATCTTCTTTGAAGATTTTCTTTCTTGCAGTCACGGCTGAAATAGGTGGTCGGGAATTTCAAACCCCTATTTTTTTAAACGAGATCGTAAAACATTCTGATTTTTTTACCTAATGGTCCCAAAAGGTTAAAGTTAATTATTAGTATGGAAAAGGTCATGAGAATTGTTCGGTTTCAATGTAGGTAGGTAATCAAGACACTTAAGGGTTTATTAATAAGGAAAAGGTCATGAGAATTGTTCGGTTTCAATGTAGGTAGGTAGTCAAGACCCTTAAGTGTTTATTAATAAGGAAAAGGTCATGAGAATTGTTCGGTTTCAATGTAGGTAGGTAATCAAGACACTTAAGGGTTTATTAATAAGGAAAAAGTCATGAGAATTGTTCGGTTTCAGTGTAGGTAGGTAATCAAGACACTTAAGGGTTTATTACATTTATTCTGCAAGTGTATTACATGTGAAAACATCTATAGTCTGAATCATACTACCTCTCTGAGACTTCTAGGTGTTCCACCTTGGTGCCTTAGCAGGGCGGTTACTGGTTTGGATATAGAGGGCGAAGATTCTATGCTCACAACATTACACGTACTTGCAGAACTAGTTGATTTTGCTTTTAAACGTCAAAGTTCCAATTTTTATGCGACAAAACAGTATGTTAAAATTGTACTACCATATATGTATTTCAGTACAGTTTGATTATATTTGTTGATGATGTGATCAATTATGTTTTATTTCTGAAACAAAATATAATTTTACTTAATCTGATATCAAATTATTATTAAAATGTTAAACAATAATAAAATGAAGGATTTTTCTTGTCTAAGGTGATTTCGTTTTTATCAAACTTTCTAAAGTGTGTTGGTGTGGGAGGTGTGTGTGTGGGGGGCGGAAGGGTATTTCAATTTTAAAGTAAATTGTTGACGGTAAATATCTAGATTCACTCTAACTCCCAAATAAGATTTACCAAAAAAAGTAAAGTTGTTTTAATATACCAAAAGGAATGAATACATGTCGAAAACAATGATTCAATGATTCGATATGAAGGATACCGAGTTTAATTTGAAAGAAAGGTGCAGAAAACACGCTATTTCCACCTTATGAGACAATAGTAGATCACAGTAAATCTTTTAGCATTCACCAGTCATTTAATATGTTTGCGCTTTCTGCTATTAAATACACGGTGGCATTTCTGTTATCAGTAGTTAATATTTTCCATAAATGCATTGTTTTGTAAGCAGTTAAAGGTTTAACACTCAAAATTTATGTTTGTTGTACACGTGTATGTATTGATTTTGAATAAGAGTGTCATTTTAAATTTTGAAACCAGATAAATGATACACATTAAGTAATAATCATACTAATCATAGTTTGAAATGATGCCCATTTGGGGTGTGCTATCTTAAAAGACAGGGAAAGGCCGGATTAAGGATAAGCCCGGGGTGTGGGGAAACGTTTTAATATAATGTTTTTTTAGACTTACATTTGCAGTTAAATAAATTTATTGAAACGGCATTACGGAAACCTTTCATATTGGTTGAATCAGACCTGGGGTGGTATTCTTAAAAACTTCTTTAATCATTTCTTAATTTAAGTCAATACCCTAAATTTTTCCTCGTTGTATTGTAAAGGTATGTATTTTGATTTAATTCAATGAAAATAAAGTATTTCAGATATTATGAAGCAATTACAGTCGAAACCCGTTGGCTCGATATCGCTTGGCTCGATTTCATCGTTGGCTCGAACTTGATATAAAGGACCGATTTTGTTTAACACTGTAAGTATTCTCGCTTTGCTCGAGATTCGCAAGGCTCGAAGTATTTTAGTTGGTCCCTGGATTTTCGAGCCAACAGGTTAAGAATGTATATAAAATGATTAGCAAGATACTTAACTTAAGAAGATGACTCAAGTTACGAACTTACTTAAGATGTTTTATAAATACCATCCCTGTATTATAATGGTGATAAACCAAGGGCAAGTAACTCCATTATGGGGGGGGGATTTTTTTGGGATACAATCGTTGTTTCCCGGAGTTATAGCCTTGAGCTCCCCTAATAGATTTATACATTTATTTAGTACCCATTTAGATATTTGCCAAAACATTATTTATTGTACAATTAACGTGTGATTCGAAATAGAAGTATATATTATATATATATATGGCCCAAGAAAACGCTCACCATGAACCCCAAACTGCTCAAAATTTTGGTCAAAGCTTCTCCTTTGATGCTGCTCTGTTGTTATTTATGTACCTGCTGTTGTTGTTGTTGCTGCTGCTGCTGCTGTTGCTGTTGCTGCTGCTGCTGCTAATAATGATGACAATATTCAAGGCTAATAGCATACCGTAGAAAAAGGGCTGGTAAATAGTGACTATTTAGGCTTTCGTACTCGTAGGCATTGTTGATACAACTTCAAAATTGAATGAAAATAGGTTTTGAACTCATTTACCAAGTTTACCATATAAGGAAGTTAAGCCTTCTAGCGGATCCAGGGTGAGGATCACCCACCATAAAACTATCCATGTGTACTTATTATGTTTATATAAGAGGGAAAAGTATAAAAATACAATTGTTAAAACTGTTCCGGAAGCCAAAAGGTCATGCCCCTAAGTTACGGCCCCTTTAACTTCGAATCCTGGATCCGAACCTGAAGACCATAATTTTTTTAAGGGTTTCCCAAAAATTAAGGAGCAAGTTTCAAACTCTAATCAAGAGGTGTAGCTAAAGTGGGTGTCACACATTGAAACGGACATTGAGGACATAAATACGATAATTTATTTTATCTCTTAGCTGTTGGTATAGTGATGTACAAGGTCAGATTTTCTTGCAGAGAAAAAAGGATTAAAGGGTTCCACATCTAGGAAAACGTCAACAAACCAGGTTTAAATCCACATTTTATACGGCATTATAATCTTTCACTCTCGGGTACCAAAAAAGCATCCTTGTACTGCCTCAAGTATTGCGGTATGTTATGTTTTTTTAACACCCATTGTTCATAAATTTGAACGAGGTTTACCGAGTTTCCGCAAAACACCCTGCCCGAGGGTCGGGATGAACATATCTTACACGAGCGGCTATGGTTGATGCTTTTTCTCCCATCTCAGTTAAATTAAGTAAAAATGTTGTTTTTTTGGAACTGTTTTGTGTTTAGTGAAAATTATTGCGTATTGATATGCGATAATTCGTGGTTGTCATGGATATGCGCGCAATGATTCAGATAATGTTAATAGTCAAATCGGTCTTTAAATAGTTCTAAGAAGAGTGAAGCATTATATCTTGAAAGGTGCGTGAAAATTGTTTTATGGTGACATTTGAAGCGAAAAATAATTAATAAGCGTTCTAAATATTACCACAAGACCAGATTCGCATGATGCTACAGACGACAGTCTTCAACAAGGGAGGTAATTACAACGTGGTGACCATTAAAAAGGAGTTCCATACGGGCATTTTATCTTCGCCCGTGGGCAAGATTATAAGTATCTTCCATGGCCGAGAGTGTAAGATAGGTTCATTCCGAAACCTCGTTTCCGCAAAACACCCTGCGCGAAGGTCGGGATGAACATATCTTACACGAGCGGATATGGTAGATGCTTTTTCTCCCACCTAAGTTAAACAAAATTAAATAAAAATGTATTTTTTGCTGGAACTCTTTTGTGCTTAGTGAAAATAATTACGTATGAATATGCGATAATTCGTGGTTGTCATGGATATACGCGCAGTGATTCAGATTATGTTAATAGTCAAATCGCTCTTTAAATAGTCCTAATGAGCGTTCTAAATATTACCACAAGACAAGGTTTCCATGATGCTACAGACGACAAGTCTTCAACAAGGGAGGTAATTACAATGTGAAGACCATTAAAAAGGAGTTCCATACGGGCATTTTATCTTCGCCCGTGGGCAAGATAAGAATTTCTAGCATGGTTAAATTATTGGATCTACTTATCTGGGGTGGGAGAAAAGATTTTCTAGCATGGTTAAATTATTGGATCTATTAATCTGAGGTGGGAGAAAACTATGGCGTGGTCGACGATGGGTTCATAACTGTTTTGATCAACAAGGGGCAGATAAGAGGATAGCTGTCATTAGATAACCATGGTCAGCTAGGGGCAGAAAAGTATGGTCTGGTCAACGAGGGTAAGATAACTGTGGTGTTCATCCATGGGCAGATATCTGTTGTCTGTTCAACTAGAGGCAGATAACTATGGCGTTCAACGATGAAACGCAGGGCAGATAACTGTGGTCTGATCAACAAGAGCAGATAACTGTGTGATCACCGAGGTTAATATAACTAGTCATGATAATTTAAGGGCAGATAAATAATATGGTCACCAAGGGCCTGATAATTGTGGTATTTGTCAACATTTCAACGACGTTCAGACAACTGTGGTATGGTCGACGAGGAGCAAATAAACGTGTTCTGGTTAACGAGAGTAAGATAACTTAACGAGGGACATGTTACTTTAGTCTGATCAACTAGTGGTAGGGGTATGTTCATAAGAGGTTCAGATAACTGTGGTCTGGTAAACGAGGGTTGATAACTGTGGTCTGGTAAACGATTCAATGCGGGGTAGATAACTATGGTCTAGTAAACGATTCAATGCGGGGTAGATAACTGTGGTCTGGTCAACGATTCAATGCGGGGTAGATAACTGTGGTCTGGTAAACGATTCAATGCGGGATAGATAACTGTGGTCTGGTAAACGATTCAATGCGGGGTAGATAACTATGGTCTAGTAAACGATTCAATGCGGGGTAGATAACTGTGGTCTGGTCAACGATTCAATGCGGGGTAGATAACTGTGGTCTGGTAAACGATTCAATGCGGGGTAGATAACTATGGTCTAGTAAACGATTCAATGCGGGGTAGATAACTGTGGTCTGGTAAACGATTCAATGCGGGGTAGATAACTGTGGTCTGGTAAACGATTCAATGCGGGGTAGATAACTGTGGTATAGTAAACGATTCAATGCGGGGTAGATAACTGTGGTCTGGTAAACGATTCAATGCGGGATAGATAACTATGGTCTGGTCAACGATTCAATGCGGAATAGATAACTGTGGTATAGTAAACGATTCAATGCGGAATAGATAACTGTGGTATAGTAAACGATTCAATGCGGGATAGATAACTGTGGTCTGGTCAACGATTCAATGCGGGATAGATAACTGTGGTCTAGTAAACGATTCAATGCGGGGTAGATAACTGTGGTCTGGTAAACGATTCAATGCGGGGTAGATAACTGTGGTCTGGTCAACGATTCAATGCGGGGTAGATAACTGTGGTCTGGTCAACGATTCAATGCGGAATAGATAACTGTGGTATAGTAAACGATTCAATGCGGAATAGATAACTGTGGTATAGTAAACGATTCAATGCGGGGTAGATAACTGTGGTCTGGTAAACGATTCAATGCAGAATAGATAACTGTGGTATAGTAAACGATTCAATGCGGGATAGATAACTGTGGTCTGGTAAACGATTCAATGCGGGGCAGATAACTATGGTCTAGTAAACGATTCAATGCGGGGTAGATAACTGTGGTCTGGTCAACGATTCAATGCGGGGTAGATAACTGTGGTCTGGTAAACGATTCAATGCGGGGTAGATAACTGTGGTCTGGTCAACGATTCAATGCGGAATAGATAACTGTGGTATAGTAAACGATTCAATGCGGAATAGATAACTGTGGTATAGTAAACGATTCAATGCGGGGTAGATAACTGTGGTCTGGTAAACGATTCAATGCGGAATAGATAACTGTGGTATAGTAAACGATTCAATGCGGGGTAGATAACTGTGGTCTGGTAAACGATTCAATGCGGGGTAGATAACTATGGTCTAGTAAACGATTCAATGCGGGGTAGATAACTGTGGTCTGGTGAACGATTCAATGCGGAATAGATAATTGTGGTCTGGTCAACGATTCAATGCGGGGTAGATAACTGTGGTATAGTAAACGATTCAATGCGGGGTAGATAACTGTGGTCTGGTAAACGATTCAATGCGGGGTAGATGACTGTGGTCTGGTCAACGATTCAATGCGGGGTAGATAACTGTGGTCTGGTCAACGATTCAATGCGGGGTAGATAACTGTGGTCTGGTAAACGATTCAATGCGGGGTAGATAACTGTGGTCTGGTCAACGATTCAATGCGGGGTAGATAACTATGGTCTGGTCAACTATTCAATGCGGGGTAGATAACTGTGGTCTAGTAAACGATTCAATGCGGGGTAGATAACTGTGGTCTGGTCAACGATTCAATGCGGGGTAGATAACTGTGGTCTGGTCAACGATTCAATGCGGGGTAGATAACTGTGGTCTAGTAAACGATTCAATGCGGGGTAGATAACTGTGGTCTGGTCAACGATTCAATGCGGGGTAGATAACTATGGTCTAGTAAACGATTCAATGCGGGTAGATAACTGTGGTCTGGTCAACGATTCAATGCGGGGTAGATAACTATGGCCTGGTCAACGATTCAATGCGGGTTAGATAACTGTGGTCTAGTAAACGATTCAATGCGGGGTAGATAACTATGGTCTAGTAAACGATCCAATGCGGAATAGATAACTATGGTCTGGTCAACGATTCAATGCGGGGTAGATAACTGTGGTCTGGTCAACGATTCAATGCGGGGTAGATGACTGTGGTCTGGTCAACGATTCAATGCGGGATAGATAACTGTGGTCTGGTCAACGATTCAATGCGGGGTAGATAACTGTGGTCTGGTCAACGATTCAATGCGGGATAGATAACTGTGGTCTGGTAAACGATTCAATGCGGGGTAGATGACTGTGGTCTGGTCAACGATTCAATGCGGGATAGATAACTGTGGTCTGGTCAACGATTCAATGCGGGATAGATAACTGTGGTCTGGTCAACGATTCAATGCGGGGTAGATAACTGTGGTCTGGTCAACGATTCAATGCGGGATAGATAACTGTGGTCTGGTTAACGATTCAATGCGGGGTAGATAACTGTGGTTTGGTTAACGATTCAATGCGGGGTAGATAACTGTGGTCTGGTCAACGATTCAATGCGGGGTAGATAACTGCGGTCTGGTCAACGATTCAATGCGGGGTAGATAACTGTGGTCTGGTCAACGATTCGATGCAGGATAGATAACTGTGGTCTGTTCAACGATTCAATGCGGAATAGATAACTGTGGTCTGTTCAACGATTCAATGCGGAATAGATAACTGTGGTCTGGTCAACGATTCAATGCGGGGTAGATAACTGTGGTCTGGTCAACGATTCAATGCGGGGTAGATAACTGTGGTCTGGTCAACGATTCAATGCGGGATAGATAACTGTGGTCTGGTAAACGATTCAATGCGGAATAGATAACTGTGGTCTGGTAAACGATTCAATGCGGGGTAGATAACTGTGGTCTGGTCAACGATTCAATGCGGGATAGATAACTGTGGTCTGGTCAACGATTCAATGCGGAATAGATAACTGTGGTCTGGTCAACGATTCAATGCGGGGTAGATAACTGTGGTCTGGTCAACGATTCAATGCGGGGTAGATAACTGTGGTCTGGTCAACGATTCAATGCGGGGTAGATAACTGTGGTCTGGACAACGATTCAATGCGGGGTAGATAATTGTGGTCTGGTTAGCGATTAAATGCGGGGTAGATAACTGTGGTCGAGTAAACGATTCAATGCGGGGTAGATAACAGTGGTCTGGTAAACGATTCAATGCGGGATAGATAACTGTGGTCTGGTAAACGATTCAATGCGGGATAGATAACTGTGATCTGGTTAGCGATTCAATGCGGGGTAGATAACTGTGGTCGGTCAACGAGGGGCAGATAACTGTGGTCTGGTAAACAAGGGGCAGATAACTGCGGTCTGGTTAACGAGGGGTAGATAACTGTGGTCTGGTAAACGAGGGGCAGATAACTGTGGTTTGGTAAACGATTCAATGCGGGGTAGATAACTGTTGTCTGGTCAACGAGGGGCAAATAACTGCATAGGTCTCTGAGGGTCACTGATGGGCAGATAACTGTGGTGTTTGTCGACGATTTAGCGCGGAGTTTATAGCTATGATTTAGTCAACGAAGGTCTTGGTCAACGATTTAGCTCGGAGTATATTGCTATGATTTAGTCATCGAAGGGCAAATTACGGTGGTCTGATTAACGAGGGGTAGATAACTGTGGATGTTACCGAGGCGATTATAAGTTATAATTTATAACTGTGGTCGGGGTCGACAAAGGGAAGCAAACTGTGATATTGATCATCGGGCGGCAAAACAACTGATCAATGAGGGCAGATAACTTTTGTCTTGGTCTACGCTTTAATAATGGGTGGGTAACTATGTGTGTGTGTGGTCGATAAGACTCAACATTTGAGAGTAAAAACTTCCAATCTACAGTTTACTGCACTGTTGTTATAGGAAAAGCGGTAATGGTTATGCACCAGTCAATTTTATCACAACCCCCCCCCCCCCCAGGCCCGGGGATATACCGGGGATAGCCGGGGGAAATGGGCCATGTTTTTATCTTCCCGGTGGCCCCGCAATGCCGGGTGAATGCGGTTTTTTTTCTTCGCGCCAAACATATAGCGGGGAATGAGCCTAACCTAGGGTCCCTTGGTTGTAGGGGCATTTGTCGGGAATTTTAGCATCAGTTTGACCTAAAGTCAAAATCCCCGCTATTCCCCGGACCTGGGGGCGTGGTTATAATTGACTAGTGCATTAAACCGGCCATATATATTGCAAATACTTTATGAAGGATAATTAATAACATTTGAAAAAAACACTTTTCTGAGCCAGAGTCTAAAACGGACCTGGAAAAGATTTCAAAGCGACAAACAAATGTGCAATATGAGAACAGAAGTGGTACTTTAAATGATTGAAACAATTGATAGAATATGCGTTCAAATAAGGAAGCGCAAAACAAACGAGGGGTAATATTTTTTATCAAGACGGAATCGTTTCAGTTTCATATTATGTGGTTAAACTTTACCGTAGTCAGTACATTCCAAAACAATTATATGTTTAGCGTTATCAGGCTAGTACGGTTTGGGTCTTTAAAACCAAAACAAAAAGTTTTTAAAAATTGAAATATTGCAAAGAAGCTGGATTATTATGCTAGTTTAATTATGGAACAGTTTTAGATGTACAGTCGAACCCCGTTGGTTCGAACTCGTTTGGCTCGATTCCCTGTTGGCTCGAACTGGATGTAAAGGACCCATTTCTTTTAACTCAGTGTAAGCATTTCCCATTGGCTCGAAGTTTTCGAGGCTCGAGGTTCTTTTGTCGGTCCCTGGGAGTTCGAGCCAACGAGGTTTGACCAATACCAAGGGCATGGGCGGTGACCCGGGTACTCGCGTGCCGGGTACGTTTTGGCTTTCTATTTTATACCGACTACCAATTAAGCAATGATTTACACGGTACAGCAATACATATATCAAAGCGTTTGTTTTTTTAAATCTAATTAATTTATTTCATAAATTCAGCTTACACGAAAAGAATCTGCGTTAAATCTTCTTATCATTTCACAAAACGATAAAAACCCCACTTCCAAACCTTACTTGTTTCAGACTCGACACAGTTACTTTCGCGGGATGTTAGACTGTTTATTCACTCATATTCTTATTCGTGCAGCGTGAACATGTATATAAACGGGTACGTGACGCTCGTTTACCCGGGTCCAAAGTTTCTACCCACTAGCGGATTTTGAGGGGGCACCGGCGCCCTTAACTCGTCCAAGTTTACTTTTTATATCAATAAGAGTGTAAAAAGTAATAAAGCACGCTATTTATGCACCATTTCCGACTACAAATTGATAATGTTTTCTTGGGGGAGTAACCAAAAATCCCCATACGATCAGTTTATGCCATATACTTTCGGTTCTGAGGGAGGGCCGCATGTCAAAAGGTTACGCCCCTAAGTTACGCCCCCTCTAACGTCAATTCCTGGATCTGCCTAAGCGACCTGTTCATTCCAACTAATAACCAAATAAAAAGATGATCTTTGTATAAATGGTACCATAATATGCCTGTTGTTTATACTCTTGACATTTTTTTTTCCTTCTGCATGTACGCATATTTTGATATATTCTTACACTTAGCTAAACTTCTACTTTACCTGTTATTATTTATTGCATTATACGATTTATTAATTAGAAATCTTTTGTATCGTAGTTATTTGACACATTATTCTTATTCCTATGTATATGAATATTACATAAATGCATGAAATATTACGTTTAGTTTCATAGTTTATGTGACAACGTAAACATTTTTGCTTTTCATGTGACGTTTCGGGAAAGGGCCGTAACTGATGTTGGTAAAACTCGTGGCCCAATCCCTTTGCATGTCCTTTTTATATGAACGCAAGCTTTGTTACATTGCACTGTTTCTGTTCCTTTGTTGTTATCATCATCATATAATGTGTAAATGTATCGTCATGCAATAAAATATGTTTAAACTAAGGATATTTTGAAAATTAAACCGGACGTTATTTAAACACAAAATCAGTTTAGCATGGCCTCAATAAAACCCAATACCGTGAATAGATAGTGCGTCAGGATTTCTTCTTAATAAACTTATCCTTAAACAGCAGATTTTACAAATATATCCGGGTGTACATGAGTTAAGGCGTTACAGAACAATAAAATAAACGAATCGAACCATGTATTTGCGTAAACGTCTTCTATAAATAAGTTTAATATTCACTCTGGACGCGTCATCGGATTTCCGCACATGCTAAATATAATGTTTCAAAAGGAGACGTTTTGTTTATTGTTAAATTCAGCAACGCATAATTTTCCTTGATTTATCTATGAGGCTGAAATACAAAACAATATTAACCGATAAAAGAAACTCGTCTATTTAATTCAGTTTAGCCCTGGGCTTTCTCAACTTCAGTTAACCCCATCCTTATAAAGTGTGTGACTATTTTGTTCAATGGTCCGGCACAGAATCGAGTGGTTGAATTATTTTTGTATATAAATACGCAAGGTAACCGGATTTTTCCTTAAAGTTATATTGTCTGCGAGTATGACAGGTATGTTAAAGTTTTAAATGTATTTCTTTTTTTTAATTTTAGTAAGCGCTTGCTTATTATTTTATAATGTTCATTATTTTTTTTTCAATTGAAATTTTAGTAAGCGCTTAATTATTGTCTTAAAAGATCATTATTTTATTTTCAAAAGTGTTTATGTACTGGTTAAAGTTAGTTAGTATGTACTTACAAAAATAAATGGCTTGATGTGACACAGTTGCATAATGCATAATCATTTAATTGTTGTGTAAGTACATTATAACACTATTGTTTTAGTGGTAAGCTACCTAATAAATGGGCCAGCCACTGGTTATATCCAACGCTTCCCTGATTTAAATAAAACAAAAACGGCTAGCCGCTCAATTAATGAAATAAATGTGTTGGAATAATTCTCCATTAGACAAAATGAAATGTTGACCATTAATTCATTTGTATTGCTTAAATAACGAAACGCATATCATTTTAAAGATATTCGGCTAAATGGCTACAGGTAAATGAATGTTCTGTTCTGTTCTGTATTATTTCGTTTTAGAATAAACGTGCATTTATCTAAATATGCGTATTTAAATTCGGTTTAAAGTTAATGATGAATTTTTCACTTTGACTTATAGTGGAGTGCTTTAGCTTATAATTTTGAGTCTTTTTGTGTACTAAACACTTGAATGGAACTTGAAATTTGATAGGTTTTTCAGTTGAATACAGTGATATTAATAAACGGATATTTCATGCATGTGCATGATAATGCATTTAAAGTCCTTGAACGTTTGATAAACAAGGAAAATCTGCTACGACGTTTCATTTTCAAGGGATGGGTTTAAAGGGACTTGCTCGTGTTTCTGGATCAAAAATTAGTTTTCCCGGTAAGGCATCTCAACACACTAATTTTATATTTTTTTACTCGATGATATCAAAATTGCACAAAAAAATACAATTATAGTATAATAATTTTGGTTTAGTGGTGTGCGAGCCCACACCGGTAAAGTCAGGATAAAAATAGAAAAAACCAATGCCTTACCACTAGACCACCAGAGCTTAAACATGATGGATATTTTGACCGTTTACTTATACATTGATAACATCACGTGATAATGCCAATCAGCCAATCACGTAGCAACAAAGCCGGAATTAAGTGACCATTAACGTTATTAACGCCTATGAAAAGTTTGTCTTCAAAAACGATATTGTAGCAGAAATCAACATTTGCTGAAGGGTTCCAGCTTTTAGTATCTTAGTTTTAACACTTCTAAAGATTTGCCATACTTTATTTCGTCATACAAAAAAATGCATTTTATAAAAAAACAAACATGAGCGAATCCCTTTAATGAAATCATATTGCCGTATAAATCAGCGGACAATCTTTAGCATCGTTTTGTTTTGATAGGGATTGTTTTAACCTTACAGGGACAATGGAAAGCTACCGTTTGACATATTTCAACAAAAGAGGGGGTGGTGAAATTATACGTCTCGTGTTTGTTGTGACGTCACAGACGTTTGAGGATGAAAGATTGACGTCAGAAGAGTGGCTAAAGAGAAAAGAAGGTATAAGCAATTTTATTTGGTTCAAATCCTTATATTTGTATTTAAACAAAAATATAAGAAAACAATAAACAAACATGATTTGACGCATTACGGTGGTAAAAACGTTTGATCTAGGAATGTCGACGCTGTTTCATTTACTTTAACGTATTACGGTGATCACGATCAACGTACGTTTAGAAACTACACGAGTTTCGAAAATATAGTTAGGTTTTATTGACTCACGCAAAGCAGTGCTTTTAACAAGTGCAACTGTAGTATCCCACAGTATTGATGTTTTATCACATACTTTAAAAGATGCAGCGACTTTTTTCAAATGCCCACATATACTAGTGTGTGGAATTCATATAAACAATGTCCATGTTATATGAAAGTAACCATACAACTCTTATCTTATACAGAAATGCCAATGAAAAGTTTGCCCGTACTGCACGTTAAGCGAGAGGACAAAGAAACAACGTTTTGTCAGTCGGGAGCCATCGCCAAATACCTCGCAAAGAAGTTTGGTAAGATCGCGAATCATCGGCTTATTCCGTAGAACTCCGTAGAAAATGTTCATTTTTAGGCCTGGTTTAATTAATGATGTTTACAAGATAAACTTTGAACTATGAACAATTTGAGTAGCATGCGTATGCCTGTCCTTATGTTATGTATTAATTTTGATTTAGATCTCCTTTCGGCGGGGTTTCCGTATAATTTCCGTATTTCGACTTTCGGCAATGTACGGAAAATAATCATACACCAAATTTTAATTGTTTTAATACACTTGGCCGAGAAGCCTTTCATTAAAAACAAAATTAATTCTTTCCGCGATAGCGGTCAAGTGGTAAAGGTGTCTGTCATGCACCCAAGATGTCGTGGGTTCAAACCCTTTAACGGCACGGACACCAGTAATGATTTCTTCCCATGAAACCGACTCGAATGTGAATCAAAACAACTTAAAAATTTGGGTCTCAAAATGATAATTAATCAAATTCTCGTACATTTAGGAATTCATGGTGAAAATGAAGACGAGGGCTTATTGGTAGACGAAGTGTACGACTGTGTTGGAGATGTTCGAAAATCCCTGGTACAAATCCACTTTTGTAAAGACGAAACTACAAAGGTAACACCATACTGCGTAACACCAACATATTTAGTGCAAATTCACTTTTATCAATATGAAGCTACAAATGTAAAACGATGAAATAAATTATATCCAAAATATTTGCTTTTCACATACGGATGTGAAATTTGGGGGTTCGCTTCAAACTGCACACAACTCAAGCCAGTACATGTTAGCATAAACTGTAGTTATCTCTTTTGGCTTTCTGTTTGGACGACATACATTTTTATGTATGTAACTCTTTAGTCCCAACATATAGTGACTCTTATAGTACACTGGTAATATACTGGAAACTTTGTAACAGAGACGAGATCAGTAACTAAAACTTTCGACGAATACTAATACGTTTGCCGCTGTTATATATTTCATTGATATTATGATTATGCATACATAGTTTGTGCATTGAGTAAATAATACGCGAACTTTAAATATGCTGTATATTAAATCTAAACGTATACTGTCTCATTCTACAGGCCGACTTACAGAAGAAGCTTATTAGTGAGGTCTTGCCTAACTTCTGTCAGTACTTTCAAAGACGAAAGGCGAGTTTTGGTGAAGGTGGTTACATAGTTGGCGGAAAGGTAATATTTCATTTGAAGAAAAATCAACAATTCTGAGTGAATTTCCCATTAAAATCATTTTAAAGACCTTAATAATTTCATATGAATTTTATACAGTAATGCGGTTATCACGTGGTACACACACTGTTCATATATAGTTGGAATTGGAAACATATTTCCTATATAAAGGTTCTGTTATAGAGTTATGCATTCCTTTACAAGTAGTTGAACCTTAAAAACTCACCATACATTTCAGATCTCTCTGGCTGATTTAGCTGTTTTCAACATGGTCGACAGCTGCTTGGAAATGGGACTCAAGTCGCTATGGCAACCATACCCAGAATTATTGAAACACAGAGAACTGATCATGGAAAACGAAAAACTTTCAGACTGGCTTAAAATTCGACCTGTCACCGAGGTCTAGATTTTTATGAACTATTTTTGGTGTCTTACCTCCTTAACTTGTATATTAGTTAACCGTTGTCCCATCCAAAAGTATTAATATGTGTGCTAGTATATGTTGCTTTGTGCAATAAAGATGTATGTTAGTTCACTGTTGTCTCATTCAAAAGTATTAATGTTTGCGAGTATGTTGCTTCGTGCAATAAAGATGTATCATGTTAGTTTACTGTTGTCTTATTCAAAAGTATTGATATGTATGCGAGTATGTTGCTTGGTGCAATAACGATTATTAACTTCATTCTTATTTTATAACACATGCCAAACATTATTAAGTTTCTGTATCCGGTATAAGTACTTAAAAGTTCGATGTCCTAATAATATTTGAAACAAGAATATCGTTTAAATGCCTAGTTAAAAGGCTTAGTTTAAGGAATGTTTGACATGACAACCCCTGCTGTGCATCTCCTGCTTATTGCACTGATGTCACAGTAGGGGCCAATTTCCTGTTTATTTGTTTATTGGCTAAGGGCCATTTAGAGTCCATTTCTATAATAAAATCTCCAAAACTGCACAACAGGATATTCAGCATATATGATAAGACAATTTGGCAATTAGATTAAGACCAATACAAAGAGGTTGTGTACAATACTCGGTTTTTATTCATTTTTTATTGAGGGGGGGGGGGGGGCACTTATAAAAGGCCTTTAAGGAATCCCGGTGCCACAGCATGGTTTAAAATTTCATATGTATTTTTTATTTGGCTAATTTACCACTTTTGAGCCTAAAATGTTATAATTATGGGAACTACTTTTACGCACAGCCACCCATAGTCGCTGATGTGTTTATCCGATCTGGTTATTGTTCAGTTTAGTTTCGTCCCGTCCAGACGTCTAGTATTTGACTTAAAAACTGATCTGGAGCGACGATAACAGACACGAGATATATAGATTAGGACCAATAAATATTGTGCAATACACCGAACATTATTTTTTTTATCTTTTTGAAAGGGGGTTAGCGGGGGTCACTGAAAGAAGACTTCAACTATGTTATACGGGTAATTGGGAATGTATAATTGCTGTCAATAAACAGTTTCGATCAAACCGAGATGGCCTTGGATTCCCGCAGAATGTGTTTCGTATATATCTAATAAGATATCACTAGCAGAGCGCACCCAGACCCCCCCCCCCCTCTTCCAAAAATGAAAGTCCAAGTTTACTTTTTATTTCAATATAGAAGAAAAAAAGTAATAAAATACGCCCAAAATGCATCGTTTCGTACTTGAAACTGTAAATTTTTTCTTGAGGGATGACTCCGGACCCCTGCCCCCCCCCCCACCTGCCAGCACTTTAAACCAAATAAGTTTCGTTTCCAAGGAAGGGCGCAAGTAAAAAGGGTACGCCCCTAATGTACGCCCCCTCTAACGGCGAATCCTGGATCCGCCCTTAGCTATATTAATAATCATCTCCGCTTCGGACACATATTTGTTGGATATGAATAAGTGTGCCGGTATGAAGATTGTTTACTTTGTCTTCGTCTAAAAATCATCTTCCATATCGGAACGGTTACACGTGTGCTGCAATTATCATGCGGATGATCTACAGCGCTATTTACTTATACACATGCTAGAAATTGAACAGTGTCCTTGACGAAGCGATACAGAGCATTCACCTCACCCACTTCCATCGTGATTGGTTGTTATGGTTTGGTTGTGGTTAGGTTGTGGTTTGGTTGCCCCAGTAAGATTGAAAGCATTCATACAGTTTGAACCTAATTTAATGGCCAAAACAAACATATCTGGAGCAAACTGTCAATGGATCGTTATATATGATCATAATCATAACCGCAAACTAGAAATTGTCTTCTTGAAAAAAGCGCTTGTCTCCCGCCATCATGTGGACACGGTCGATGTGAAATTTGTACGTATGGACTGGAGACGTACCAACTGTGACCTTGAAGTTTGACTGATCTCAACATCAAAAGTGGTCATCTACTAGTCATGGCCGACTGGCATACAAAGTATGAAATTCCTGCGTGCAAGTGTTCATAAGTCATTGAGTGGAAACCATATTTCAACGTAAGGTCACAGCCAACCTATCGTTTTTCATCTAAAAGTCATCGCGACCTTGACCTTTGACCTTCTTACCTCAAAATCCATAGGGGTCATCTACTTGTCATGACCAACAAGCATACCAAGTATGAAGTTCCTGGATGCAAACTTTTTGAAGTAATCGAGCGGAAACCATTTACAGCTTAAGGTCTTAGACAACATATCGTTTTTTGCCTTAAAGTCATAGCGACCATGGCCTACTGATTTTCAATATCAATAGGGGTAATCTACAAGTCATCACCAACAGGCATACCAAGTATAAAGTTCCTGGGTGAAAGTGGTCTTTAGTTATTGAGGAAACTATTTTTCAGCTTAAGGTCACAGCCTACATAACGTTTTTCACCTGAAAGTTATAGTGACCTTGACCTTGACTTGATAAACTTATCTCAAAATCAATAGGGGTCATTTACTAGTCATGGCCTACTGATTTTCAATATCAATAGGGGTAATCTACAAGTCATCACCAACAGGCATACCAAGTATGAAGTTTCTGGATGAAAGCTTTCTTTAGTAATTGAGCGGAAACCATATTCAGCTAACGTTCTCAGCCAACATATCGTTTTTTTGCCTGGAGGTTATCGCGACCTTGACCTTTGATATCAAAATCAATAGGGGTCATCTACTAAGCGTGACCAGCTCGCATACCAAATATGAATTGCCTGCACCCAAAGGATCTTCAGTTATTGATTAAAACCCGTTTTTCACCTGAAGGTCACCTTGACCTTTGACCTACTGACCTCAAAATTAATAAGGGTCATCTTCTCGCCATGATCGTCCTGTATACCAAGTATGAATGTCTGGGTGCAAGCGTTCTAGCGTAATTGAGCGGAAACAAAGTGTGACGTATTAATTGACTGACGAACGGACTGGGCAGAAACAAAACATTTATGTCTTCCCCCTTTTTTTCATTTTTAAAATATCATTTTTTTTTGGGGGGGGGGGGATTTATATTGACATTGTTCGCAACTAAAATGGAGAAATTAGCTTAAGTTGAATATGAAATACATAATAAACATTTTTGTCAAAAGAAACACAAATAATGTTTGTAGTGTTTATCTAGATATATTTATTTGCACTAAAGATACAAGTGTATAATTAAAGTTTCAGTACAAAAGGTGTCTCCCAAACTTATGTAAAGGAAGTTTTTAAAAAGGACATGATAATTACATTACACAAGTTATTTACAATCTACAAAAAATCAGTTTCGACAAATAAACATAACATAAAGCTAGTGCAAATTATGCAATGAATGACTAATTTTGAGTAAACTCAAGACATTTGCAGGAAAATGAAAGGTAAAACTAACTAGAGATTGCTTTTTTGAAAAAGCGCATGTCTCCCCCATTGTGTGGTCGTAGGTGAGAAATAATCAATGATGGATCCCAAAATCAATAGGGGCCATCAACTAGTCATGACTAACTGGCATACCAAGTATGAAGTTCCTGGGTGTAAACGTTCTTGAGTTATTGAGCAGAAACCGGTTCTTCACCTCAAGGTCAGTGACCTTGACCTTTGACCAACTGATTGCAAAATCAACTAGACATCATGACCAACCTCACTTCAAAGTTTGGTGAACCTAGATCAAAGCATTCTCCTGATATTGCACGGAAATATTTTTTTACATTAGAGGTCACAGCGACGTTGACCTTTGACCTTGTGACCCCCCAAAATATAGGAGTTTTCTAAACCTCATGATCAACCTCCCTACCAAGTTTGGTGAACCTAGGTCAAACCATTTTCAAGATATTGAGCGGAAATGTTTTTTACATTGGGGGTCGCCGCGACCTTGACCTTTGACCTAGTGACCCCAAAAACAATAGGGATCTTCTACACCTCATGACCAACCTCCCTACCAAGTTTGGTGAACCTAGGTCAAACCGTTCTCAAGATTTTGAGCAGAAATGTTTTTTATATTGGGGGTCGCCGCGACCTTGACCTTTGACCTAGTGACCCCAAAAACAATAGGGATCCTCTACACCTCACGACCAACCTCCCTACCAAGTTTGGTGAACCTAGGTCAAACCATTCTCAAGATATTGAGCGGAAATGTTTTTTACATTGGGGGTCGCCGCGACCTTGACCTTTGACCTAGTGACCCCAAAAACAATAGGGATCCTCTACACCTCACGACCAACCTCCCTACCAAGTTTGGTGAACCTAGGTCAAACCATTCTCAAGATATTGAGCGGAAATGTTTTTTACATTGGGGGTCGCCGCGACCTTGACCTTTGACCTAGTGACCCCAAAAACAATAGGGATCCTCTACACCTCACGACCAACCTCCCTACCAAGTTTGGTGAACCTAGGTCAAACCATTCTCAAGATATTGAGCGGAAATGTTTTTTACATTGGGGTCGCCGCGACCTTGACCTTTGACCTAGTGACCCCAAAAACATTAGGGATCTTCTACACCTCATGACCAACCTCCCTACCAAGTTTGGTGAACCTAGGTCAAACCATTGTCAAGATATTGAGCGGAAATGTTTTTTACATTGGGGGTCGCCGCGACCTTGACCTTTGACCTAGTGACCCCAAAAACAATAGGGATCTTCTACACCTCATGACCAACCTCCCTACCAAGTTTGGTGATCCTAGGTCATGCGGTTTTCCAGTTATCGATCGGAAACGAAGTGTCACGTACGGACGGACTGACGGACTGACGGACTACCGGACTACCGGACTGACGGACAGGGCAAAAACAATATGTCTCCCCCAGAGAGGGGGAGACATAATTTTCATGTATTATCATACAGTTGCACCCTGTTGGCTCGAACTCCCAGGGATTGGCGAAAATACCTCGAGCCTTAGGAAATTCGAGCCAAGCGGGAATGCTTACATTCAGTAGAAAGAAATCTGTCCTTTACATGCATTTCGATCCAATGAGAGAATCGAAACATGTTCGAGCCAAAAAGGGTTCGACTGTATTTATTATAATCTACTATGTATATGTCCAAACTATTAAAATAATGAAATTTTAAATAAACCAGGAAAACTGCTTTCCTTTTTTTTCAGTTTCCTCAAATTCCAACTCAAATATTGCGATGTTTCATTTCTGCTTTAAAAGGAGGAAAATGGTTGTTAACTTAATACATGCAAAAAAAGAAAGGTATTGCCTCAATAGAATAAAAAGCAATATATCATTTATGTACAGATATAAACATATTTCAATTGACAGCTAACTAGCAACAATTTTTTTCAGTTAAAACAAGAGCAAAATTATCCCTAACATGTTTTTGTATCTATCAAGGGTTAAACTATATTACCTCCCACCCCCTGGTAGACATACCCAGTAATCGTTTAATGGCAAAACACGAAATAACTGCTAAACTTAAATAAATTGTATACTATGTGGTACTTTAGTTAGTAAGTTTCAATGCATTGTACACATCGATGCCAAGTTTATGTCTGTTTTCGACCTTTTTCTTTTCCCCCCGCTATTTTATCATACGGAGTACAGCCCCTTTAAAGCTGCACTCTCACAGATTGAACGTTTTGGCAACTTTTTTATTTTTTGTCTTGGAATGAGCCAATTTTTGCGAAAATCCATGGAAACCTGTTATATAAGATTGCTGACAAAAAATGAATCACAGATTTTTTTATTTAAGTTAAAAAAATTTGATGTTTTATGCATTCTTCTTAAACCGTTAGTAACAGTTTAGGCCACAAAACATTAATTTTCGAACGGAAATATAAAAATCTACGATCTGATTTTTTGCCAGCAATCTTATATCATTGATTTGCAGATATTTACGAAATAAATTGCTCTTTCCAAAATAAAAAAGTTGTAAAAATGGTAAATCTGTGAGAGTGCAGCTTTAAGATCACAATGGCTTACTTTTTGAAAAAAAAATACCTGAATTTTAAACATTGGTTTTGAATCTGTCAAATCTGCAGACCAAATCACTGGACAGCTTAGGCTTGACAATCTAGGCTTAAGTAGCTTATTTCAATTAGCCAAAATACATTTCAAGAGCTTGATTTGAATGTGGAAAATACTTTGTGATTATTATAAGGAAAATCCCTATGTAACATAAAAAAACTGCTCAAGATGTAAATCCTACCCATATACTTGAACATCAAAATTAGTGAGCTTAGCTTAATCCTGTTTTAAGGAAATTTAAAATTTCGAAAAATAAGGGATGCCGAACTTTTAGTTGAACATGCTCAAGAGCAAATCGAAGGCTTAGCGAAATAGTGTTGTAACACATTCAATTTCTATATTGAGTTACAACCATGTTGCACTAAGTCAAAATATAACTTTTAACATAAATACCGAAATTAAAAATGTATACTCAATTAAAAATCAGAATGTATGATCTCTGATATGTGTGATCAAAGTTGATATGTATAATAAAACATTAGTGTGTAAATTATTAATACAAAAGTAATAATAACAGTATTTACAAATTATAAAGACAGAATGCAGTTTTACAAAAAAGAAAATGATTGTGAAGTGGCAAGCATTCAAGCATATCACAACCTTAAAGCTGCTCTCTCACAGATTGAACGTTTTGACAACTTTTTTTATTTTGTTGTCTTGGAACAAGCTAGTTTTTTGTGAAAATGCATGGAAACCAGTGATATAAGACTGCTGAGAAAAATCAAATTGCAGGTTTTCATACATGTATTTATGTTCAAAAACTGATGTTTTATGCATTTTTCTTAAAGCGTTAGTAACACTTTTAGCCATAATACATGAGTTTTCAAACAGAAATATGAAAAAAACTGCAATCTGATCTTTTGTCAGCAGTCATATATCATTTGTTTTCAGGTTTTTATGCAGTAATTGACTCATTCCATAACAAACAATAAATAAGTTGTCAAAACAGTAAATATTCGAGAGCGCAACTTTAAATACTATAAGATTACACAGATTTTACCAGTCTAAACTACAAACAATTGTAAGCACACTGTTATGTCCATAAAGGATGTTTTAAACAAACTAAAATATAAATAGAAAAAAATTGAGCCATTTCCATTTGTACAAAAGTAAATATATGTTTGTATTGGGTTTCCCAGCCTACCTGATCTTTTTCCACATCCATGAGGCCTCTTATTGCCTTGAGAAATATTTTTTATCAGTCATTATTTTATTTTTAAAGTGTATAATTGGGCTTTTACCAATATTCCTTAGCATTTAACTTACAGGTTTTGGTAACGCAAAAATCTCAAGAAACAATATGCCCGATGGAAAAAAGAAGTAAAATTATCCGACATTTAGCGCATGAATCCTGAGACAAAGATATTTTTTACGTCTAAACAATTTACGCCATCATGATTATGACCTTAAAACAAATAAAATATGGCACATAAAAGCATCATCATAAACTACTCCGACATTTTACATTTTTTTTAACACCTAAATAACAAGATTTTGAAGATTAAACCCAATATGAGCCGATATGAGCCGAACTTTGTTAAAGTTAACAATATTGTTAACATCAGCGTAGTTAACTTTCAAATCGTTACTGCTCTGGAAGTTTAATCAGTTCACTTCTGATCTGCTTTATTTCTAACATTAGACTTGAGACCACATTTTTAGCTGTACTTGTTTATATTTAAATATTTGAGCACATCATCAAATAGTTCATGTATAAAAATTAACAACAATATTGTTAATCACATCGTTAACTATAACAATTTTCTGAACATTCGGCTCAATGCCAGGTACAGTATTTCTCCAACATATTTTTTGATACAGTAGTTGTATACTATATTGCATGTACACACTAGCACAATCTACACATTACAACATCATCTTACTGTTCACATTCTGAATTATTGCTACTATGTAGTAATTGGTTGAAAATGGGCGGAGTGAGCGTGCGTAGCGATCGGGCCCTTCTTAATCATTAAGATATTACTTCAGGTTATCTAACTGACTTAGAATACAACCTTATTGGCTGATCAAAGCAATCTGTAACTTACAACAATATTTGGTCATACACTCGTTAATAAGATGGCCACTGATAGTTTAAGAACCTTTATAACTCACTGACAGTCAAATGAAATATTGCACATACCTCAAATTCAAGTTAGATAACTTAATATGCAAGTATAAATCTGTATTGATGAACCATATAGGGCACACATAAGACTGACAACCAAATTGAGAAACAAAACACCAAACCATGCAAACAAGAAACCACCAAATAACAAGAGCGCCAATGCTCGTCTGTTATTGTGTTTAACAGTCGAACAAGGGGCACAACTCAACAATGATTTAAACCAGAGTAAAGGGCCTTGTCGTACAAGTGTAAATTATTATTAGCAACGTATACACAGTTTTATTTGAATACCTTATATGTTGTTTTTTTTGGGTTATGGCCAAGGTTTAAAATTTTGCACAACATCAACGCTGAGAATAGGGCTAACACTGTTAACAACGACAATGCTGATGATAACAAAGCCAAAACTTATACAATACATCTACAACTTTCTTTGAAAAAATGGACAAGATAATTATCCAATTCCACACAATGGTTCTGATACTTGTCGATTCACCCTGAAAAGGCACATCAATGGCAAAGGAAAATGTCAATGCGGTTTTGAATAAAAATTGGGAGTTTTTTCTAGCGCATGTAGATAAAATGTCTTTAAAAATGTGGAAATGACTGTATCAGACAAATTATAACATATCCTTTAACAACCTTGAAAACATGTTCAAATGAACAGATGAAAAACGTATATTTTAACGCATGAACTAACAACATTTTTTGTGGGTAACATTGTTTGTATGTAATCAATTTAGGTCATCAGAGTGATATTCTTAATGTGCAATTAAATTGGTGAAATACATTAAATTCCATCAGCAAATGTCTTAATCAAAGTGATGTGGCTGTTACAAAGGCCTTCAATTATGTCAATAGTTTTAAATGTTACGGTAATGGTAGTGACGATAATGGTAGTGACGATAATGGTAGTGATGATATAAATGTTTTAAATGACAAAAAACTTGCAACCCTGTTGAAAGCCTTCCCCTGATTGAAAAGGAAATCTACAATGAAATGAATTTGTACAATGAAAAAATAGTTGAGTTTCTATGTAATTTCTGAGCAAATTCATCTCTTTCAAATTGTATTTCTTGGAATTCCTATGGAATGTAACTTCATTGAGCTAGGTTTAAATCAGAGTAAAACTTAATAAATTAGTTGAGAACAGAGCATATGACATAAAGAGTGGAAAGCAAAACTGTACAAATTAATTATTATCTTGTAGAATAAACATCAATAACATAGGTCACATCTCACAAGCTAGATAAGTAAATCTTTACACAAGTCGCGAACTAAATAAGTAATCTATCTCTTTCATAATTCCCCAGAGGGAAGGCAGCTAAGTCACGGCATCATTATAACACAATTAACTATACACAATACACTATTTCAGACATAGCCCTAATGTTCAGACTTCAATAAAATATTCAAAACATTTTGTTTAATCAATGATGAATGGGCTATGACTGTAAAATTTATTAATGTGTAAAGGCCACACCATTTACCAGTAATTGTTTGCTGAACTTTGGCTATGAAACATTGAAGCTTGTGTGTGAGAAATTGAAGCTTGTGTGCGAAAAACTTAGAGCCTTTTTTTTTACAAGTCTTTTTTGGTAACAAATAGGAGCACTCGCTTGAGAAAAAAAAGTATGTTTTTTGCATTTTCTGAAAACAATGTGTGGTATATATAATTATATCCGATGAACACATCAAGTTTGTTGTGTGGCCTAAACAATTATGTGACATAAATAATAAACATTTATTTCTAACCACAAAATGACATACATGTTTTGATGTAAAAGGATAGATGTAAAAATGCTGCCAAATATCAACAATAAAACATGGAATGTTCATCTCATATTTAGTGGTTAAAATTTTATTTTGTCCAATAAGAAGAAAATATTTCTCTTAAGTTTTCAAACACATTTACTTCAGTAAATCATCAGTCAGTTGTTACTCATTTAAACCAGGTAAAGCAATATATATTAACAGTGTTAGTGGATTACTAAGTTACACAAGAAAATGTCGACCACTAAAAAGTTGTCAAGTCGCTAAACCAGTTATTAAATAATACCTTTCACCATTACGGATTAGTGCATATTCAGGTTGATCTGTCAAAAGACATCTTGCTATGAAATAGGCTATAACTAAAAGAAGTACATTTATAATTAAAATTTAAATCTGTTGGATAAGTATTACAAAAATTATTGAATCTGCTTAAAAAATATTAATACAATTTTCATACATGTATTGTTTAGTATTTCAAAGAATGTAAAAAATCTCAAAAGTTGAGAGTGATATAATTAATATAATTATGTTTTAAATCTTTAAAATTCTGATTAATGACATGAAAATCATCATAAATGCCTCTACATGTAAAAATATTTTTTAAAGATGGTATAAAATCTCAAAATTGAGAAAGCTTGTAAAAATTTGAAATTCTGGTTATAAATTGAACAACAAAAATATTTCTTGTTTTAGACAAACAGTTAACCGATCTTCAGTATTCATTTTCCATGGTATGCAAGAGCATCTATGCTAAAATTTATCATCAGTAGTCATGTTAACTTCAACTTAAATCTGAGCTCTACACTCTGCATAAGTTTGAAATATTTCTAGTAATACAGTATATTGGTTTTTATGACCTAAGCATTGGAATTGAAAAAAATAGTGTTAAAATGCATAAAATTAATAAGTTAATTAACTGTAGTATATTTCAAACAAAGAAAGAAAGTGAGGACCCCTTAAAGATCATCACTTTAAGGAATTTTAAGAGTTATAATAAGACTGCATTTAAACATACCTGATTTGTTAAGAGTTAATATTGTTTTAAGATAACAAATTAAATTTGAGTCCAATTTTTGTGAAGAAAGGGCCCAAAATTTTTAGTAAAAGAAAAACACTGTATAAATCAAAAAGTGAAAATAAAACATTAAATCTACAATATATACAAACTAAAAACTATTCTATTCACACTTACATTCTTAACTTCATATTACAACACATCATAAACAGAAAAAACAATACATGTAAATTTAAATACAATTTGACATTATAAACATAATAAAATGAAAAATAGCACAATTAAAATGCACTTGTAGACATTACATAAAAAAAACAGCAAAAATATTCACTTCAAATAAAATTCTATGATATTAAAGTATAGAATAATTTGAATAAATTACTGTACATTATATCCTGTTTTTATTTGACAAAATAATTTTGGGAATAATAATGCCATGATGTTATGAATAAAGATGACGCGAACGGAAAGCCTCGCTCTGCCTGCCACTATTCAGTGAATGCGCTGATTTTTCATACTTTGTTAAATAAAAAATGTTTTTAACAGAATTTTTGTTAACTTATGTGAAAATATGAAACAATGAAATATGTAATGATATGCTTATATATTATACTGAAATAAAACCAGCAGAGCTGAAACTGTTATGTGTATTTGTCAATTATGTGTAAGTTTAGTACTGCAGTTTATGAATGTTTCAATGAAATTTTTAAAATTAATAAAGATTTGAAAGTTAACAACATTGATTTGTTAACATTTAATTACAACCAGCGGTTTAATGATTGCCATCATAAAGATATTAGGTTTATGAAATATATATCTTACAAATAAATTTAATTTAGTTTTAATTTGCAACATGAATGTATCATAAATAATGGTGACAAAAATCGCTCCTGAGTCAATGCCAAACATTCCATTATTTTTCATTAAAAAAAAAAGATCATTACTTAAAAAAAAATGAAAGCCAGAGTTATGGGCCTTATATTAACCAGTTTAACATGAATATCATGAATGGTTTTTGAGTTATGGTCAAGATTTTACACGCTGATGACAACTGCACCAATGCATATGACAAAACATAAAATATTTTTTCCTTCGGCTAACAGACTAGCTAGAAAAATAACCATAGCCATAATTACGCCATTTACACTAATTTAACCTGCAGTATCTACAATCATTGGAAGTATTTTTTTATATATAATCATAAAACGGTGGAGATCAACAACTTATCATACAAGTTATTTACACACAACAATCTACACTTCGCTTTCTGAACTTTGCTGTTTTCCATCAAGTTTCCCTGCTTTCGGATTGGTTGCTGCTTTTAGTGCGTCCCAAGATGAGGATGTATGAATAATTCCATTCTGGGCCCTGACATCAGCATTTTCATAATTCAGGGCCCTGTATGCAGCATTTTCATAATCTGGAACACTATTGCTATGCAACATATGCTTAGGAGGCGGCGGATAGTTGTGGAACTGTTGATAGGTTGGAGGGTTGCCATAGTTTGGCAAACTCGCAGGATTGTTCGTAAAGACTGAACTAGCCACAGAACCAGTTTCAGTAATGTCATCTCGTTCGCGATGAGAGTCTGTTATTTCACACAACATCTCCCAATTTGATTTGTTCCTTTGCTTAGGAACCTGAGCAGCAGGCACATTAGAAAGTAGTCCATTGTGGGCTTGTTGTTGCGGTTGATTTGGCTGGAAATTGGGATAGCCTGAATTTGCTTGCCCGGGATATTGTGGATATTGACCCTGCATTGGAACACCTTGTTGACCTGGGAAATTTCCAGGCTGAATTGGATAATTTCCCGCCTGACCCGGGAAATTTCCCGCTTGCCCCGGGTAACCAGCTGGAGGAGGCATTCCCTGGTATCCCTGGGATGGATAATAAGGCTGTTGAGGTACAAAGCCCTCAGACCCTGGGTAGTACGGATTAGCATTTGGATCTGCTGCTAGATTTTCCTGAGAAGCAATCTTTTTTTCTTCTAACATGGTGTCTGCACTTGTTGACTTTCTGGGTCGAGGTTTTGGCCTAACTTTCGGTTTTTCCTTTTTCTCGCTTGAGTCAGTCTCATCAACAGCATTTTCTAGGGAGTTCATGCTCTTTGAACGTTTGTTTTTTCTTTTCTTTTCCTTATCAGAGTGGTAACCTTTTTCTTCAGCTAGGTTATCGATCGATTTTGACTTTGATTTTTTAACAGTCTGTGTTCCTGATGAACTTACACTTTTAGATGGCTTCTTCTTTTTCACAAGCATTTTATTCTGGACCACCACTGCTACACCTTCGCCGGTTTGTGTAGCAGTTTCACGTAATGTTTGTGTCCCAGCTTCTTTCGGCCGTCGCCCAAGGTCGTTCTCTGATCTATACAATCTTTCGCGATCCTTGCGAGAGAGCGGTTTTTCATAGCCGTCAAAATCTTCATCGGAATCAGAATACCTTCCAACGGATATATCATCCCTGTATGAGACATAAGACCCTGTTGAATTTTTCCGCTGACGCCGGCGGTCGTATAAAGATGACCTTGATGAATACAGTGAATTCTTGGACCCGTACCTCTGCAGTCCTGTACAATGAGAAAATGTCAATTGTTAGGTATGATGGCACTAAAGAATATCTTAATACTCTAGTAAGAATAACTATAAGCTTCTTTAGGCGGTAAAAATTAGTGAAAGGCAAATGATTGCCTATAACCCATTATATTGGCAATCCAAATGCTATATGATGTCTAATGACGATTCGACATTGCATAATTGATGTTTTTTTCTCTTTATTATTTTAACAAAATCAACAACAAGCTGTACAAATGTCTTCTGCCGGTAAATATTCTACCTTATAATCTTCAACACTGGAGTTTAGGAGACCACTGACCAGGACAGGTATAGTTCACTTGCCTATTTTGTATGAGTTTTTTAAGATGCTTGTGGCGATTGTTTCCCACCTGTTTATAGACCTTAAGTTCTCTGGATTACAGAGATAGAACTACTTGTTAATGTGTTTTTCAGCGCTTTGTTAATACCAAAAAACAAGAATTCATACTCGAGTTTTCAGTAAAATACAAACAATTTAGTATATGTAATGATAAACAATGCAGCATCCGATTAATGAGGATTTTTGCATAATTGATCAGATTGGATCTCCAATGAATCTATGTTGGAAATCCATTCCAATTACCAATCACTAGTCAAAATAGTAAGCTTGATAGTTTAGTTCCTATTCAATTTAAATATAAACTTCATTGTTATCTTGGACTGTATCAATAATACTTGTATAAACAGTTGAGCTGCATCCTGTTAGAATGCAAGATTACGTCACAAAAATGAAATAAAAATATATCAAAGAAGGCATCAAAGAAGGCTGCAAGGTCATTTTTAACTAATATTATCACTAGAATTTAACAGTGCTCCAGCCAGGATTTGAAATGGGCGGAGTGCTAGGTTAGAAAGGGTACTTTAGATGTGCATTGAATGAGGCTTAAAATGGGGCACATCAAGGGCTGATGTTCAATTCTTAGGCCTAGCTGGAGATTCCATTGACCTTTAAGTCCAGACCTTGACCTTTGGTATGAAAGCAATAATGCAATATATGTGACACACCTTCCAGATTTTAATTGACTAGAAGTATAACAGCATAGACACAACCTATGAAATCCCTAAAAAATGGGCCAAGTTTTCAAAGACAGTGAATGATATCAAAATGTTATTTCACTGTTTGGTAACAGTGAGATATCAATTATATCTCATTTATAAAATCCTCTCTACATCATTATATGATTTTATATGTAGTTAAATTACGTACGAGGAATGGAGTCCAGGTCTTCCATGGAGCCAAAGGCACTAGTTGGAGTTGTGGGCCTTGAATCCAGTCGATCAGCGCTTCGTCCACGCCTGTGGCTAAATCCACGACCTGGAGATAACATTCAATATAATACACACAAGATTAAAAATTGGTGGAAACCTTGATGTATTCTAGAATGGAATTTTGAGGAAGATATTTTCATTTTTCACTGCATTGATTTATTTAATAAGTTTTATGGAAATTCAGGGATATGCACATATGGTTACACTCTCATATGTCTTCCTATATATCCAAAATTAACAAAACTGACAATTCTGTACATACAATGTTTATACCAATGTTATAAAACTTTCTGGTGTTTTTTTTCCAATGTCACTAAAATGGATACTTTTAAATAAATACTTCCATGTCTTAGTCTCATTGACTGTACAATATAAATAATCGTTCAATGATCATGTCTCGCATGCCATCCTGTTATCTAGGGTGTGACCTAGGAGTTATAAAAGGGCAGGGTTTAAATCAGAACTTTCTCTAAAGCATTTAATCATATGAAGTCAGAAGGGTGCACAAGCTGGTCTCCAAGAGGGCAGAGGTGTACTTCCCAAAACAGGGTGCAGCAGCCTCCTATAACTCATTAGTTAAAGCCCTGGTAGAGCAATCATTCATCTTTGCTTACCTGAACCTTTGCCTGGCCTTGGTGATTTCCGCCCCTTCCCTTTACTGTATCGCCCTGAGCCCATTTTCTCAAATGGCAAACCCAAATCCCTTTCCTGCGCCATTAACCTTTCTACTTGACCTCTAGGCCGGCCTAGCTCATCGTCAGTAGACTGCACGCGATCTCGCGGCATTCTTGGGCTAGGTTTTGGTTCAGGATCTAAAGCACTTGAAACCGATTTTGTCTGCTTCTTTTTGCCTCTGTTTCCCCTATCTGGCTTTAAGGCATGTACTGTATCGGCTTTCCGTTTCTGATCGGCTTTTACGTTAATTGCGACGACTTCACTTGACGATGATGTGCTATGATCATCTCGCAAAACCCTTATATCAGGATCCTGCCCATCTCTAGGAAAACCTTTTTCAAGTTTCTTAACTTCATTTTCTGATAGAGACGTAGGTCTTGGTGCTCGATTGATTCCTGCATGCTTAGATTTTTTCCCCTTTGGAGATTTTGGAACTGGTGGAAGTGACGGGCGATTTGAGCCATCACCTGGGGGGCTAGGGGCTGGCCCAAACCGTTCCAATGAAGAAGATGATGAAATTCTTTGGGCTCTTTCGTTGGCGTCTTTTTCATTTGACTTAAATGAATTTCTGAATTTTGGGTTATTCTTCAAAGCACCAAGCATGTCATTTTTAGGCCGAGTAACGACGTCGATGCCCCGTTCTTGTGAACCAAAAACATCCTGACTATTATCATCACTAGATCCGCCTGAATAGTTTGGCGGGGGAGGAGGTGGAGCAGGTGGGGGAACATAAGTTGTCCGCCCGAGTCCATTTCTATTATTATCACCTTTCGTTCTGTTATCAAAATTATCACCCCTTGATTTATTATTATTGCCCCTCAAATTCAATGTCCGAGGTCTCTGAAGATCTAGCTTATCATCGCCACTGCTGTCTGATTGAGACAGCAATTTCTTTTTCGCATACGGAGACCCGTTCATGCTCTCATTTGTATAACCCACACTCACACTGTTATTCTCATCGATTCTAGGTTTATCATGATTAAAAGGGCTTCTTGCCGACCCCCTGGCTCGATATTTTCGGAAGCAACATATCCCCACACAACTGACAATGAAGATTAGGCCAAACACGCCGCCCACAATCCCGATAACAAGCCCCACTGCAGCAGGATTTGAATCACTTGGTGCTGGATATCTGTCTTCTGAAATAGCAGATAAAAAGGATAATTTAATGAATGGAAGTAAAAGTAGTATTTTATAAGTTCTTTGTGAGATTAGGAATCAATTGTATCAGTTTCAGCGCTATCTTACTACATGGTACTGGGGCCTGAGAAAGGGGAATTAAGCATAATTTTTGCTAAAAAGGGGGATTTTGCATGTTGATTATGCATACTTGCCATATTTCTGAGAGGCTTCCCAGGGGATTTTGGTCTGAATTCCAGGATTTTCATATTATACTAGTGGATTTTTACGCAGCGAAATTTTGCACAATATCTACATTTATGATATAAGAATAAATACAGAAACACACTCTAATTATAATAATTTTTGAACTTGGTCATCATGGTCCTTCATGGAATTTCACACTCATAATATTATGGATGCTTTCCACTGTCAACCTTGAGCTAGTTTAAACAAGAGATGTTTGTCAAACATTATGCCCCCCCTGAGCGCCATGTTGTCAGGATTATATGGACAATTGAATGAAATATGCATGGACCGAAATGACAGCTGATTTGTCGCTAACAATGTATGCCGTTGAGGCAGTTTTAAGATTATGACCATTCAAAGTTTGAGGATAGAGTGTGTTATGACCATGACCTTTGACTCTATGACCTCAAAATCCATAGTAGTCATCAGCTGGTCACCAAAAATCTAAATGTTAAGTTTGAGGGCCATGGGTGCAGGCATTGACAAGTTATCACACAGACAAGCATTTTTCGTTCAAGGTCACTGTAACCTTGACCTTTGATCCAATGACCCCTTAAATCATAAGGGGTCATCTACAGGTAAGACACAACTCCAAATCAAGTTTGAGGGCCATGGGTGCAGGCATTGTCCAATTATCACTTGAAACATTTTCGCATTCAAGGTCACTGTGAACCTGACCTTTGACCCAATGACTCCTAAAATCAATAAGGGTCATCTCCTGGTCAGGCCCAACTTACATGTCAAGTTTGATGATCATAGATTCAGGCATTGTTGAGATATCAATGGGAGAAGATTTGTTAACTTTTTTGCGTTAAAGGTTACTGTGACCTTGACCTTGGCCTGATGACCCCCAAAGTCAAGAGGGGTCATCTACTGGTCAGGCCCAACCTTCATGTCAAGTTTGATGACCATAGGTCCAGGAATTGTCGAGTTTGCTTTCAAGGTTACTGTGACCTTGACCTCTGACCCCTAAAATCAATAGGGGTCATCTACTGGTCAGGTCCAACCTCCAAGTCAAGTTTGAGGGCCATGGGTGAAGGCATTGTTGAGTTATCACTCGGGCAACCTTTAATCATTCAAAGTCACTGTAACCTTGACCTTTGGCCCAATGACCCCTAAAATCAATAGGGGCCATCTACTGGTCAGGCCCAACCTCCAATTCAAGTTTGATGGCCGTGGGTGCAGGCATTGTCGAGTTATCACTCAGACAACCTTTTACCATTCAAGGTCACTGTGACCTTGACCTTTGGCCCGATGACCCCCAAAAACAATAGGGGTCATCTACTGGTCAGGCCCAACCTCCAAGTCAAGTTTGAGGGCCATAGGTGCAGGCATTGTCGAGTAATGACACGGACAACCTATTACCATTCAAGGTCACTGTGACCTTGACCTTTAGCCCGATGACCCCCAAAAACAATAGGGGTCATCTACTGGTCAGGCCCAACCTCCAAGTCAAGTTTGAGGGCCATAGGTGCAGGCATTGTCGAGTAATGACACGGACAACCTTTTACCATTCAAGGTCACTGTGACCTTGACCTTTGGCCCGATGACCCCCAAAATCAATAGGGGTCATCTACTGGTCAGGCCCAACCTCCAAGTCAAGTTTGAGGGCCATGGGTGTAGGCATTGTCGAGTTATCGCATGGTCAACCTTTTACCATTCAAGGTCACTGTGACCTTGACCTTTGGCCCGATGACCCCCAAAAACAATAGGGTTCATCTACTGGTCAGGCCCAACCTCCAAGTCAATTATGAGGGCCATGGGTGCAGGCATTGTTGAGTTATCACTTGGACAACCTTTTACCATTCAATGTCACTATGACCTTGATCTTTGACCCGATGAGCCCCAAAAACAATAGGGGTCAGCTACTGGTCAGGCCCAACCTCCAAGTCAAGAATGAGGGCCAAGGGTGCAGGCATTGTCGAGTTATCACTCGGACATCCTTTTACCATTCAAGGTCACTGTGACCTTGACCTTTTGCCCAATGACCCCCAAAAACAATAAGGGTCATCTACTGGTCAGGCCCAACTTCCATATCAAGTTTGATGACCATAGGTCTAGGCATTGTTGAGTTATCACTCGGACAAGCTTTAAAATGATTTTACCATTAAAGGTCACTGTGACCTTGACCTTTGACCCGATGAGCCCTAAAATCAATAGGGGTCATCTACTGGTCAGGCCCTACCTTCATGTCAAGTTTGATGACCATAGGTCCAGGAATTGTTGAGTTATCACTCGGACAAGCTTTGGTCTACCGACGGACCGACCGACTGACATACCGACATGCCTGTGCAAAGCAATATACCCCTCTTCTTCGAAGGGGGGCATAAAAAAATAAAATACAGGGGATATGGATCCCCCGGCAGGGGACCAGGGGATGAGTGGGATTTTTCCCCCTGCCGGGGGATATGGCATGTATGATTATGCAAATTGATGAAATATACATACAATTATGTATAAAATCACAGTACACAATGTAGTTGCAATAATCAGGTTTTTTTCAGAAAAAAATTAGAAGAGGTCTGGCCTTTTCATTTCATGAATTTTTTAACACCCTAATGCTCAAAATTGGGAAAAATTCTCAGTTTTTCATGAAAACTCTTATCATGTTCATTTATCAAAAATAATGAAATACTGACATACAATTAGAAAAGAACACATTTATAACAAGAGATGTTTGTCAAACATTATGCCCCCCCCCCTGAGCGCCATGTTGTCAGGATTATATGGACAATTGAATGAGGTCCAAGAATTGTCGAGTTTGCTTTCAAGGTCACTGTGACCTTGACCTTTGACCCCTAAAATCAATAGGGGTCATCTACTGGTCAGGCCCAACCTCCATGTCAAGTTTGAGGGCCATGGGTGCAGGCATTGTTGAGTTATCACTTGGACAACCTTTTATCATTCAAGGTCACTGTGACCTTGACCTTTGGCCTAATGACCCCTAAAATTAATAGGGACCATCTTCTGGCCAGGCCCAACCTCCAAGTCAAGTTTGAGGGCCATGGGTGCAGGCATTGTCAAGTTATCACTCGGACAACCTTTTATCATTCCAGGTCACTGTGACCTTGACCTTTGACCAAATGACCCCCAAAAACCATAGGGGTCATCTCCTGGTCAGGCCAATTCTCCAAGTCAAGTTTGAGGGCCATGGGTGCAGGCATTGTTGAGTTATCAATCGGACAACCTTTTACCATTCAATGTCACTGTGACCTTGACCTTTGGCCCAATGACCCCCAAAAACAATAGGGGTCATCTACTGGTCAGGCCCAACCTCCAAGTCAAGTTTGAGGGCCATGGGTGCAGGCATTGTTGAGTTATCACTCGAACAACCTTTTACCATTCAAGGTCACTGTGACCTTGACCTTTGACCCATTGAGCCCAAAAAACAATAAGGGTCAGCTACTGGTCAGGCCCAACCTCAAAGTCAAGTTTGAGGGCTATGGGTGCTTGCATTGTCACGTTATCACTCGGACAACCTTCTACCATTCAAGGTCACTGTGACCTTGACCTTTAGCCTGATGACCCCCAAAAACAATAGGGGTCATCTACTGGTCAGGCCCAACCTCCATGTCAAGTTTGAGGGCCATGGGTGCAGGCATTGTTGAGTTATCACTCGGACAAGCTTTAAAATTATTTTACCATTAAAGGTCACTGTGACCTTGACCTTTGACCCGATGACCCCCAAAATCAATAGGGGTCATCTACTGGCCAGGCCCAACCTTCATGTGAAGTTTGATGACCATACGTCCAGGAATTTTTCAGTTATCACTCGGACAAGCTTTGGTCTACCGAAGGACCGACCGACCGACATGCCTGTGCAAAGCAATATACCCCTCTTCTTCGAAGGGGGGCATAATAAGCAAAAACAAACATTTCATTATTAACAAAAAACGCCAAAATAACTAAAAAAAAAATTGTTAATATTTTTTGGGAAATGTCTATAAATTGGGGAAAATAGAATCTTTCACACAGGAAGTAGCCGAATTTCGGCCTCGAATTCGGCCTCGCTAACGGAATTAAAAATAGCCCTGATAATATTTATTTTGTTATTTAAACTTGACCAGCAATCATTTTTTCAAAGGTTAAAATATTTGAAATTATGGAGGGGAATTATCGGCCCAAAATTTCTTAATTAAAACATACTGATGTATGGTATTTTTTATCTTATGTTGAAAAATACAATTCTATCATTTTTGGCTTGTATGAATCACTTGTTAAAAGTTAAAAAAAAGTGAACAAAGTGCAACGGTTAACTTTTACATTATGGTAGAGCAGACAACAAATCATCGGATTTGGAAACTTACTTAAAATCTTTTAAAGAAAGTTTTACTGCTTCTATAAAAAATCTATTAAAATGTGTGTGTGTATGTGAGCTTGTTTATACTTGCACATTGTAACTGATCGCAAACAATCTGACCTTCTGTGTAGTAGCAAAAAAACAAAGAGTGTCTAGCATTATATGTACGGTACCATGTTTCAGTTATTTTGAACGTTTTTTCAGTTAAGTCCAAGGTAAAAAAAAATCACGACGACGACGCTGACAACAACACCAATGCAATGACAGTACCTCAACTTTTTCCATAAAGAGATAAGCTAAATTGATAATTTATCTAGAACGTGATTCGTACATCAATAATGTCATTTTTAGTTACAACCTTTTCACAAATATTAATATATATCTATCCTTAGATTACAGAGCTAATAATTAGGGATATTACATTTATTAGAACTTACTTGGAATGGGCACGACCAAAAGCGTGAAATCAAAGTTTTGTTTGTCAGGAGAGGGCACATATAAGGTGATGCCGAGTGTTCTCCCGAGGGTGTAATATGTACTAGGATATCCAGCACCACATGTGTATGATTTCTGAAATAAAACAAGATTTTTTTGATATAAAAATTCCCATTAAGGGAGTTCCTGGTATCGAAATTCCAGCCAAATCTTTTTCCAGTGCAACGGTTTAATTGGGTATGTGAAAACCTGATGTATTGGGAATGTCCCATTGTCTAATACCTTCAAACCCTACACCCCCATCCACTGACCCCGGTGGGCAAAGTATTGACAGGTACATTATCATTATGCATGAGTTTTCAAGATATTACAAACATTAAATTATAATATAAAAACAAGTAACTATGACAATACCTTGACAATTGCTCAGTCAGAAGACTGCAGATTACATTTAGTGTTCACTTATGAATTCTCACAATAAGACCTCAAATTAATTTTTGAACTACAGCCCCACAGTGTGAATGCAAACTAAAAATTTAAGAACAAGAGATGTTTGTCAAACATTATGCCCCCTGAGCGCCAAGTTGCCAGAAATATTTGGACAATTGAATGAAATATGCATGGACTGAAATGACAGCTGATTTGTCATTGGATGCATATGAGGCAGGTCATCTACTGGTCATACCTAATCTTCATGTCAAGTTTGATGACCATAGGTCCGGGAATTGTTGAGTTATCACTCGGACAAGCTTTGGTCTTCCAACAGACCGACCGACATGTGCAAAGCAATTATATAACCCCTCTGCTTCGAAGGGGGGCATAATTAAACTAGATGTTCACTGAAAACTGATACTTCAACTCATGCATTTAGTGACATATAAATTTCTACTGTCTACTATATAAGACAAATATCAGAACAATACTCTTACTTTAAAACTTTACTGAAGAAAATATATCCTTGATGATCATCTATCTTAGTTTGAAACAAACATGGCACTTAGTGGATAGAGGAGCTTGAGGCAAATTTTCTCCAAAATTGCATAAGATGCACTTTACTTATGATAACTTAAGAAGGCAAATAAATGCCCAACTAAAATAGTAACATAAAAGAAAATCATTTCTATACAAACATTTATACATCAATCCCAATCATCTGTGCATGCATTAAAAAAATATGGACAATCAGAAAACCTTTTTTCAGCTTACAGTCACACTGACCTTGACCTTTGACCCACTGACCTCAAAATCAATAGGGTTCATCTGCTGGTCATGACCAATAAGCCTACCTAGTATGAGGTCCCTGGGTCAAAGCGTTCTCAAGTTATTGATCGGAAACCGTTTTTCATGTTAAGGTCACACTGACCTTGACCTTTGACCTCAAAATCAATAGGGTTCATCTGCTGGTCATGACCAATACACCTACCAAGTATGAGGTTCCTGGGTCAAAGCGTTCTCAAGTTATTGATCGGAAACCGTTTTTCATGTAAAGGTCACACTGACCTTGACCTTTGACCCACTGACCTCAAAATCAATAGGGTTCATCTGCTGGTCATGACCAATAAGCCTACCTAGTATGAGGTCCCTGGGTCAAAGCGTTCTCAAGTTATTGATCGGAAACCGTTTTTCATGTTAAGGTCACACTGACCTTGACCTTTGACCCACTGACCTCAAAATCAATAGGGTTCATCTGCTGGTCATGACCAATACACCTACCAAGTATGAGGTTCCTGGGTCAAAGCGTTCTCAAGTTATTGATCGGAAACCGTTTTTCATGTAAAGGTCACACTGACCTTGACCTTTGACCCACTGACCTCAAAATCAATAGGGTTCATCTGCTGGTGATGACCAATACACATACCAAGTATGAGGTCCCTCGGTCAAAGCGTTCTCAAGTTATTGATCGGAAACCATTTGGTATTCCGACCGACCGACCGACAGACAGACAGACCGACCGACCGACCGACCGACCGACATGTGCAAAACAATATACCCCACTTTTTTCAAAAGGGGGCATAAAAATTATGTCTGAACAAGGGGCATTACTCCTATAAGTTTCATTTATAATCTTGAACTGCATTAAAGACATAGACAAGGCCAAAAAAAAAAATTTGGTTAGGGTATCATTCTTTTCAAAAACAGGTAGGCTTCTATTAGGTTTTATGTAAGAACGTTATTTTCATCATTGGAGAATGGCGTTTAAGTAATATTCTGTATAAAGCTTAAAAGGTTTTAAACTTCATATTAAGAAAACACACTTTAAAAAATATTTAAATATACTGACTATAGAACGGTAGGATCAGCCCCTGTTTCGTAGGAAGGGTCGGGTAACCTGAACCAAATGTATTTTTTTAGACCCAAGGTTACAGTTTTTGCACTATGGCAAATGGCAATCCTAATTGCAATAACACTAATGCTATGACAAATTCTCGACTTTTTGTCCTCATTAAACCAGACCAGCCTAAAGCTGGACAAAGATTCATAAATCCCATACCAATGATGCACCGCCAGAAATCTGCAGACTAACGGAGCAGTCGCTTATAACGATACTGGAAAACTCAACTGACAGCTTCGAATCTGTTTGGGCAGCCATGAAGTTTAAACTGCACCCAACCTGAAATTCAGAAGGAATCCAATATCAAATGTATAAAAATGTATATATGCATATTCAGGGATGTTATTGACCTGGCAGCTGATGGGCTGAAAGCGAGGGGTTTGGGAGAAGCTCAAGGTCCCCAGTGGGGGATTTAAAGGGGGCCTTGCCCCCATATAGCCACACAAAAAACTGGCTTTTTAGAAAACCTTTAGAGGGCTCTCCAGGCTTCAATTTTGAAGCAATCTGGAGTGTCAATACTTATGCACCAGTCAATTGTAACCACAGCCCCCCCCCCCCGCCCACCAGGTCCGGGAAATAGGGGACCTGGGGGGGGGGCGTGGTTGCAATTGACTGGTGCATTACAACCAGTGAAGTAACAACCAAAATTATTAACAGAGTAACATATCGATATTTCATACAACACTTTGACGGGGTTGTGTATTTCAATTTTAATTTGAAACGAAAATATCAAAAAATGTACAAATTTCAGAACTTTTACTTAACCATTTTCTGTTACTTAAATTGGTCCGTTTTGGTGAAAATCAGTCAAGACTAGCAAATTGTCTGTTTTTAGCAGCCCTGCTCCAGAAATATCTTTCAGGCGGTATAAAAATGAAAGTTTGGTTCTGAGGTATGTTCAAGCAACGCTAAACATTCAAAGTTGACAACTTCTATTTCAATGTTTAGGGCTTTTTCACCAAAAATTGTGAAGAGCCCTAGCCTTTTTATTGTGATCCGTGAATACTGACCTAGATTACCCAGGTTCGAATCCTGTGGCTGGAGCAGAGTTTGTTTTAAGTATCATTTTTAATCAATATATTTTTATGACCTTGCTTATAAGATTTATTTTATGTCTTTGAAATGTGTTTCAAAATTTTCAGAAATGTTTTATATTTGATTACATCATTTATAACAGCTGCAAATGGATTTTGTGTGAAGTCCTGTAATCTACTTTTGTTATACTAATGCTTAGAAATATTGTTACCTGCCCAGATCCTCCCTCTGTTTTTGCGTGCAATGTGACTTTCTGGGTGTCTGATATCGTATAAGCGCCGATTTTTCCACAATCATCCCGGTTATCCATGAAATCTGAAAAATAAATAAATTAATAATTGTTTTAGATCATGCAATTTATTACTTTTAGCAAAAGTTGAAATTAGCATGAGCCTAATTTCACAATGCTTTACCAGCTTGCTCAAATTCTGGATTTTATATAGCAGGGCCTGTTAAAAATGCTGATGCCAAGCACTAACTAGTGTAAGAGTATGGGCTTGTTCATTCAAAAGTCTAATTATGATGACTGTATAAGTCACATTTTTAAATTAATATTCACAAAATAGTTCAAATAATTCCATTCTTGTTCTGTTTGAAATGAACTGAAACATTAGTTGGATTTTTATACACTAAATACTTATTTTTTATGATGTTTCTTATATATATATCTAAGAGAGGAAACTTACATTCTGTCTTTTGACTTATGACCAATGGAAGAGTTGCCATGGCAACCACCATTACCAACAACTCCGTCCTTCCCATGTTGTTGCTGACCATTTATTAAGCAAGCTACATTGTATGTCTCCACTCTGTCTCTACATGACAGGGACTTCCTTTCTCTGTAAAACAAATATTTAAATATAAAATTTATAAACTATGAATTTTATATGTTTGCTGGAATAATAAAATCTTAAATACAGGATATTTAAATGAGTGTAAAATATAAAATCTATTTGTGGACTAAAAACTTAGAAACTTTAGACATATTTGGTAATATTACTAGTTTAGTGTGTTTATAACCCTATAAATATGGCCCATGAATGCCCTGATTTCCAATGACCTTTTTTTTCTTACTGGCTATAAATTGCATAAATGCCTAAACATGTATAATTAGGAACCACCCATTCATGAATTGACCACATTTTTTCTTGCATTTACTTGTATCATGAACACAGTAGGGAAAGCGCACACATTCCATGAAGAGCACACATTTATATCAACACATGTATATTATAAAGGTATCAAGAACTGTATAAAAGTCAGAACATTTATGGGTTTATTGCCATTGCAAGCAGTAGTTGAAAAAGACAAATGCTGGTCAAAAGATGGCCACATTCCAAAAGGCCAGACTACAAGAAAGGCCCAGTACCAGAAAGGCTGGGTCAGATTTACCTCTAATTCTAATAATTGTCTTTGACACATGTTGGTTTCATCAACCTTTAGAAGCAAACTATTACCCATCATTCTTACTTTTTTACATTATTTTGTTTAAAAATGGTAATGATTAAATCCGAAATTAACCTTTTACATCATAAACATCTCCGATCTTTGCCATAGATATTCGGATATCCAGAGCCCTGTTCAGGTAGTTTTTAAAGTCCAATAAAGTCCTTCTCTGTCTTCTTCTCCCTAACAAAACTAACCATAAAATATCAAAGACAATCATTACCACTAAGTTAAAGACACACACACGCATGCACGCACGCACGCACACACACAGCTTATCCTATCAAAGTCAAACCCAGTTCACAAATATTAAAACATTAAACAAAAAACATTTGAAATGAAGGATTTAGCTTAGTACACAGGTAGACAGTAAGGTAGGTATTTTCTTTGATTTTATAGTGTGCCTTATTTATTTTTGGTACAGGGCCATTTTGACATGAGGCTGAAGCATTGAAAGACTATTCATTTTTTACAAAATTCTGGATAAAACCAGATTAATACTCTTACAAACCAAAATAAAAACAATTCCTTGACATAATATGACTGAAACAGACAGATATATATTTCTTTATTGTCATAAACATGTTTAATAATAACATTAAGCCGTGTTTATTATGTGAGTCCAATTTTGTGTTACCAGACAAGTAATTCAGCCAATTAGCAGATAATTAATTGCATCACGGACAGGTTTACTGTTTAAACCTGGTATATAAATTATAGATCCATGATTGCATCTATTTAAAATATACAATGTACATACATTTACGTAAAAATAATACATGTACATGTGTGTAATGAAACCCCCATACAGCATAGACAAACGATGTAAAAACACGAAAATACATAATTTAGTGTTTACTGTCGAAGTGTCGTACAATAATTAACAAGATAAGTTGTTAATTGTGCATATGTGTAAGAAGAAAACAATATGTTACACCTGTACACAGGTGTAAATGTACCTGGGCTAGGTAAAAATGGTTTAATTATAATTCAAAGGCCATAAACAATTACCATATCTATCAAAACATTCCACAACTGTTCATTCTTTCGCTTCCGTTGTTGACGCCATGACAGTTTTGATCTATTTTTAGATTGATTACCTGACAAGGTAAGTATCTAGTCCATAAACATAAATGACATATTTAATAAGGCATGTACCACTCCTTTTATGGAAAATCAAATTTTTCATAAACTCAACAAATAAGGAACAGAAAAAGTTGTATGTGATGTGATCATGTCAATAGATAAAGTATGAATTGGTGAGCAGTTTTAAGAAAAAAATGCATGATGAAAAGATAAATATGTTTATGGATTTGGTGGTAATATATATAGGGCACTAACCCAATTCTCACGGCATACCTCAAAAGAACCACAAGGCAAACGTAATACTAGCTGTCATTACTCACAAACAAAATATGTCATAAGCCTTATATTTGAAAGTGATAATTAGGATTGGCATTGTATTCTTAAATTTATTCAAGTATTTTACCATTATATAACAATTTATTTATTTATTTATTTATTTATTTATTTATTTATTTATTTATTTATTTATTTATTTATTTATTTATTTATTTATTTATTTATTTATTTATTTATTCGTATGTACGTCCGTACTTACTTTCTCACTGACTTAAATTTTCAAAATATTTTATTTTGGTATAAATAATTGGGGTTATTTTTGCAAGAAGTTTTCGTCGCAATTTCGCATTTAAAAGAAGAAAGGTAATGGGTACCGTTATTTAATACGAAATACATCTTGAAATGATTCTTAACATGTTTTGAAAAGTAGCAATTGTAATGTTACATATATCATATCAGGTCACGTGACATATCAGTTGTAACTTTAACTATTATTTCCAAAAATATATTTTTCATAATGTTTATGCCAACAGGTAAATCTTGAAATTCAGACCCCACCGCTAAAATGAAACACACAGAAACACCTTACAAAGCAAGCCCCATCGCTACGTACGTTCTGTTTCAATAATAAAATAAGAATGGTATTGCTTCTAATTCAGAACTCAGTTTAAAAAGACTCAGAATGGGATTTTTATGAAACCGAACAATAAAGTAAAAACAACGTCTAAAAGGAAGCTGTTACCCGTGAGATGTAGTACAAAAATGAAAGATTGTTACGTTCCATAAGAAGTCGGAATAATTTTGCGCTAACATAACACATGCTACGTCGAATACTCGTCCGACTTGAGCATCTGGTTCATGAAGGGTGACTGTAGCATCAAGATTGGTCTTCATTTTCAGTTTGTGTCTTGTGATAAACTAGATTTTAATTTCATTTCCATACCTTTTGATGTAAAAGCTTATACTCATTAAACCTCTCATAAAAAAGCATGCCCTGTCTATGTCACTCTGTCTGCATTATGTCCTATATACATGTACCATTTTTTTACAGCTTGGTTTACGAACCTATGCGGACACGATGCATATAACCTCAATTTTTAATAAATATGTAAATTTAATGACAATTCATTAACTATAACAGTATGAATGATATAATGTAGGAACTGTACGTAACCCAGTAATGCAATTCGCATGGCCGTATAACTGTCCTACCACCTTTTTCAAATTCATATATGTTAGCTTACAATATACATAGTTTATGAAAATAACAGTGTTATGAGGCTTAGGGATCTTTTATTTTCTAGGTATGTAGAAAGGTCATGACAATGATATCGAGGGGTGAAAGCGAAAAGGTTCTATCTGCTTCTTTATTTAATGTCACTTAGAACCTTTTCGCATTCACCCCTCGATATGAACTCTTTCGATTTTGGTCAGTGGGTCAAAGGTCAAGGGCGTGATGACCATCAGCTGAAAACCGGTTTAAATTAGGCTTTGGCTCAGGGACTTGGCAGAATGATTGTTCATGGCCAGCGGATGATCCAATCACATTAATTTTAACTTCAGTGGATCAAAGTTAGTGGTGACCTTAAGCTGAATCTCGGTTTCCGATCAAGATCTGAAGAGCGCTATGGCCCAGGGACAGCTAGATTGGTCATGACCAGCAGATGAACCATTTCGCTTTGAGGTCAGTGGATCAAAGTTCAACGTCGTGGTGACAGTTAGCTGAAAACACACAGTTTCCATCAATAATCGAAAAACAATCGCTAGGAATGGAGACGTAGAACTTGGTATAGGTCCATCAAACCAGCACCCTAACTATTTCGACGTCAGTTGGTCAAAGATCAAGGTTGTGATGAACTTTAACTAAATATCCAATTTCGTTCAACAACTGCAGAATGCTTGCTTCCCGGATGTACCTCAAACTTGGTATGCTGATGAAAATCTTCTTCCTTTTAGTCATGCTTCAAAAAACATTCGCTGCGTCTTTGATTCGTTGCATCAAAATTAGTCTTGTACGTAACTAAATCGACACTATCAAAAACGTTACATCCGTTAAAATACAACACAAATAGACAGACAATATGTTCAGACGCATGCACAATTTAACTAAAATAACATTGTAAACATGGCTATTAAGTACACAAAATAAGTAAAGTTCTTAAAAAATTGACATTTAAAAGGCATTCATATCTCCAGATATTCTATTGTTAGGCAAATGGTCATTGGAAGAAATATAGTTTATTCATCAAATTAACGCCGATTTTTCCAATCATTCTCGCAGACCTTTTAGAATAGTTCAAACTATAAGATAAAATATATTTTTCTATTTCATTCAATGATTTTTATAGCATATTTTTTAGCATTTAAAATAAATGCCCATTTTTCATTTAAAGCTATGTGTTTGTTTTCCTTTCACCAATACGTGTTTGACATATATTGCCTTAATGACTTTGCAACTTTGACGTTGGATACTACATAAACTGATAAAGTCTGTAGAATGCATTCATTCGGTCGCTCTCTTGCTTACCAACTATTTGTAAACCATTGTGTGATTACAGCTCAGCATTTGACCAGTAACCAATGTGTAGAATGATGCAATGTCTGCATAATTCTCGTTTTCGAGTAACAAGGCATTTTATTTGTCTAGATAGTCAAGCAAATTTCCAACGATAAATAATGATGATTATGGATCACGATATTGTGATGTTAAAAGCGAATAACTGACGTAATTTATTTTCTCTTTACGGTTATAGAAAATACTATTTTTTTCAACAGAACATACCAACATTAACATACATGTATAAGGATAGTCTTACACCACGAAATCATAGCAATATCAATATTAAACAATTCGGACTATAAACTGAACCAGTGCGCGTATATAAACATACTTATGGCAGGTTTATAAACTCTCTGGCAAAATATCAAAGATAACGTTCAGGTATATAATCAATATTATAGTTAATTTAAAATGCCTGCATATAAATGCAAGTTACAAAAGAGAGAAAGATGACTAACATTAATTTGCAATTTGCAATTAACCAAGCCCTAGAAGGAATAGGGGTTACTGAGGAATTAGTGTTGAGGAGGAGACGCACATTTCTAATGTTTGAAACTTTTCAAAGTGTCGGAGCTAGTACAGGTACACTTGCATATTCGTTTTTCAATTTCGGAAGTCAGAGTGAAGGAACTACTACGCCTGATATGGAATCAGATATCGACATATTGTTTGTACAGAACAGTGATTGTGGAATTGTTTATATAGATGACTGGGAGGATGGAAAGACGAATTTTCTCATTTCAAATGATGAAACAATACCAGCACAATATTGCACTCTGCAAGCGATGAGTGATTTTCGACCATATCCAATGCCGATTTCAGAAAGATATGGTAGTCGTCCGTCGCGGATATTTGAACGAGACTTCGCGAATGGTAGGTTGCTGCTTAAGAATACGGCCATCAGTGTAGTTATTCAAAATGATAATCCTCAGATAACCAACTTTTACAAGCATGGACCATCATTTTGTTCTCATGCAAATATTGATAATGTTTTGGCTTTTAATTGCAAAACGTTTCACAAAAATTGCATGTATTTTTTCGAAAGAAAAAGGCCTGGACATTGGCCAAAGGCCGAGACAATTGCCAATGCAAGAACATGTGGGATGTTTATAGTTGCCCAAGGACCACCCAATGATGACACGTCCATTCTTTTTAGAATGTCTACAAATAAGATAGAACGACTTCTGATGTTTGATCTTTCAATTCCACAGTTAAGAACATACGTGTTAATGAAAATGTTAAGGAAGACATTTTTCAAACCTTTATTTGGGGACAGATTAAGCACCTTTCATTTGAAAACGACACTCATGTTTACCATTGAAAACATGCCATCTGAGATTTGGACAACAGAAAATATTATACAATGCCTAATATGTTGTTTAACGACACTTCAAATATGTTTGTGTTTTCAATACTGCCCTCATTACACAGTGAAGTACACGAACCTGTTTGCTGGTAGAATGAAACAGTCTGCCTTTTCTCCTATTGTTGCAAAAGTTGCCGACGTTATTAACCAACCAATGAAGTATTTGAACGAAATTGAAATGGACATGTTTAATCAAAGAATGAAACATGCTGTAGCAGCAATAGAAGCAAGGGCGGTTGAAAGAACGGGGTATCGACACCATCATTACATTGTTCTGTTTTGCATGCATATTTACTTGAGCGCGTTTCACAAGGAAAAGGAATATTGCACACAAAACAAAGAGAAACAGTATGTTGTTGACGCTGAACGATCACTGTCAGAGTTCTATAAATCGCTAGACAAACTTTACAATGTCTTAGAAAACGGAGATAGTTTTGAAACGGAAGCAGCGTCTCTCTTGATAACACAAGTAAGACTGACAATTTGCTCAACAATTGCTTCGAGGAAACTTAAAAGAAATGTGTCCGTTCCTGATGAGCTGCTAAAATGGTGCAGTGATTTTACATTCTCAGATCTTACATCTGCCAGATTGAAGTTTGCATCCTTATGCATTTGTAGCGGACACTTTAAAGAAGCTGCTAAGGCCTTGGATGAAACTGACTCGCTTATTGCATGTTGTGGGGCTGACAATGTCTTGCACTTTGCTGGAAAGAACAGACCGTCGTCATATGCCATAGTTGCAGGAAATAAATCATTTCTTCAAAACGCAACCAAAAAATCAAATATTGACGTTTTAAAGTCTTCTGTCGCTGTGCGTTCAACTTTCACAAAGATAGAATCTGGATGTATCCCATTCCAACTTGTATTTGAGGTGTACAGACGAAACTCTAAATGCCGAGAAACTGAGTGGATGGAAATTGCCACCTTAGACTCAGTGCCTTTTATGTACTTTCTTCAGTACCTGACATATGATCATTTTCAAGATTTACAGAAGAAACGCTGTGCTTTAAAGAAACTCAGGGAAGTCACTTTCTCAAATTTAAATGCAGAAAGCCGACATGGTTACATTGAAACTACGCTGAACATGCTTGGAATCGTCTATGAAATGGAAAAAAAAACAATTACGTGGCCTGGTGGTTCTATTGTACGTCAAAAAGCCTTCAACCTACAGACAATGCAGCAGATTGGCACTTGTTGCGAATACTCCACACATGTTTCAAGAAAGAAAGAAACCTGTGTCGGACATTTCGCAACTAAACTTTTATGCATGACCAGAGACATATTATATTGTGAGCGTACGTTCTCTCACTGTGGGATATGCATAACGTGTTATTAATCACAGAACTCTATTGAGGTACGATATTGTTCTCTTCTAATTGACAGCAGTCTAGATAACAAGAAGAGGAGGAAGTGATTTTATAAACGACTGACATGTTTAAATGGTTTGCATTTTATAAATCTCCATCCAAAATTTGCCCAAACAAATTCATTCATAAAAACGATGTACGTGCCGTCGGGTCGAATATTTCGATCCGGACAGGAAACACACGATATATTTTATTAAAGTTAACACATGACAATGTCGCCGGAAATAATTTTTTTATAAGTTATTCATATGTTGAAAGGTAGGTAAGATGTTGAATACCAGATCAGTTTTTATTATCGATACCCTAATAAATAGGAAGGGCATAGACTTTCCCTTATTCATCCAAAGCTTGTGTCACACTTAACTTTCAACCTTTGCTCATAACTAAAATCAATAAACCTTAATTTTTAAGTGTTAGTATAACAACACCTGGGATTGATATGCCCCAATTAGTGGCATATAGTTATCTGATCGTCTATCCGTCCATCCGTCAATCCCCAAAGTTTCCGATTAATATCTGAATAACTCATATGCCCAGGGGGCTTAAACTTTATAGACAAGTTGGTCATAACCAGCAGATAACGCTGTTTTTGAGGTCAGTTTGTCAAAGGTCAATGTCGTGGTGACCTTAAGATTATCTTCAGCTGAAAATCGGTTTCCGATCAATATGTGAAGAACACTTAGTCTCAGGGATTCTAACTTTCTACGTAGGTAGGTCATGACCATGATATGAACTCGATTGATTTTCAGGTCACTGGGTCAAAGGTCAAGGTCGTGGTGACCTTCAGTCGAACACATGTTTACATTCAATATCTGAAGAACGCTTTGGCTCAGGGTCCTCAAACGAGGTAGTATGATAGGACATGACCAGCAGATGAACCATATATATATTTTTAGTTCAGTAGGTTAAAGGTTAAGTTGATGGTGACCTTAAGCTAAAAATCGGTTTCCTATCAATATTTGAAGATCGCTATGACCCAAGGACCTCAAGCTTTGTAGGTAGGTTGGTCATTACCAGAAGAACCCTATTGCTTTTGAAGTCAGTGGTCAAATGTGATGGTCGTTTTGACCGTAAACTAAAAAACGCAGTTTCTTATCAATAATTGGAAAAACACTTAGGCCTAGATACCTTGAACTTTGTAGATGTCCCTCAAACATGACCAGCACCCTAATTATTTTGACGTCAGTTCGTCAAAGGTCAAGGTCGTGTTGACGGCCAATGGCCAATGTTTACCTTACTCTCCGGTGATATATGTTTTTATTTCGAAACGTTTTCGTTTATTAAACGATTTACCGGATTTTCTGCGCTGATATTTAATATTGGTATAACTTTGATATAAGGACGATGCAGCCAATCGGATTACTTGATATAAATAACTGGCTTATGCAGTGAACGAAGTCAAACATGTATGGTCATAAGACTGACTTAATTTGCATATTGAACACTACCACTTTCACAGTACAAGGTACATATGGCGTTTTTAATACATAATTCTACACAACAAAATGCCAGCGCAATACCGCTATGCAAAATACAGTTAATACAAACTTAAGACTAAACTCTACCATTAACGACAAACACTATGCAGCTTCAACACGTGCTATTTTGCAGTTTATTTGTTTAAAAATGAAACACTCACACTTCATATTTCATCATAAATTCTTTATAAAATCACATCTTCATTAATATACGAAGATTTATATCAACATAAACTCATGACAACAAGATATACCATGTTATTTCACCATTCTCCTCGTCCTCTACCTCTTCCACCGTGGCAACGCCCACCTGCCAAAAAGGGAAATAAATCTCATTCAAAATCACTTGAAAATAGAATCTCGCAAATCGAATATGCCGCTGACTTTTTGTCAATAAACAATTATTTATTATGAGTAGGCTGATATAACTAAAACGATATGAATAGGACGATTAGGATGTTGATAATATTTTTGCAAATAAACATAAATATCAAATACTTAAGTAAGTGTATGATACCGCGGATACATTCGGAATTCCTCGGCCATTTCCCACCGAAAACAACCTCGGATGTATATGGACGGTTTACAGTGTAGAAATCTTAACATTAAGCTACGATGCAAGTAGATCGCGTAGTTATTTCAGTTCAGCAGTTAAACTTCATGAATTTACTCTTGGAAATCTTAATAATTTATGCAATAATACACTTTACTGGCAATCAATTTAAACCTAGATTTACAACATACACGCTAGAACACTATAACTTATTGAAACTATTATTTAAAATTTTACGAAATACTTCTACTGATGTACCGGCATACATCCGAGGTTGATTTCGACGGAAAATGACCGACAAGTTCCGAATGACCACGGGCAACGACCACGCGTGCGGCATAACAATACTCCAAGTACAATGCACATATGACTGTAGTGGGGCTACTGTATTTGCAGTCGGTTAAAACAAGCTAAGAGAAAGCGTGCACGTTTTCCTAGCATACTTATTTGAAAGTAGATATTTTTTTCCACATATGTAGTCCGATAGCATGCCTCTTATTTCTCTACCATTATCAAAAAAAGATCATAACGTTTGTACGGTTTTGCATGTACTTGGAATATAGAAAACAGGTCGTTCCTCTCTTCCTCATTTCCTTTCTTTCTGATTTGAGAAAAAGTAGCCAATCTTACCGCGGTGGCCCCTATGTCCATGTGGATGGTGGTGTCTTGGTCCGTGGTGTGGGGGAGGGTGGGGAGGTCCATGATGAGACCCCAAGTGCTCATGGGGGTGGGGATGGTGACCTCGACCACACCCACTATGTTGCGGCGGATGAGGCCTCATCCTTCCCCTCGGAGGATGAAAAGGCGGCCAAATGTGATCCTCAGGTGGTGGGTAGTCACCCGGAGGTGGATGGTGTGGTCCAAAGTGGTGAGGTGGTGGAGGCATATGGACATTATTTGCTGGTTCATCCGGTGCTTTTGTAGTATGAATCGGTGTCTCCTCTTTATGCGGTGGCTCGTGTCCTCCTATATCGTGGAAAATGTCCTCAGCTGAGGTCGGTATTATGTTTTTATGTCGGGAAGGGTTTTAATTTGTGAATGCGTTGACAAATTGGCTATTGTGTAGGATATAATAAATGTAACTGTAAGGATAATCAACGGAGCACAATAAAAATAACTAGTTATCTCAAAAGTGATGACTACCCACGAACCCCGCCTTGACATAGGATGGTATTGACTAACTAATACAGATATTAAAATAAAACTCTAATATACGTTTTTAGATAATATGAAGGGAAGTAATTCACGCATGCCTATATATCAAACATAATTATGGTCAAAGTTTTAAATTGATGTTTACGGGCACAATACTAAAAGAAGAGCCGGGGTCAATACAAATGATAATTAGCCATGGTAATTTGTATGAAGTATAAGAGTGATGTCCTTCTGATTGGGAGAGAAGTTCGCTCCACAATATCCGAAATACATGTAGCAAAAAGAGTAAAGCTCGAATTAAATGGCTTAGAAATCTAAGCTGAAATGGTCGTAAGTCACAAGCAGTATAATCAGATTTAAGGGCATATAACTCTAGGACGAAATGACCGTAGGATATCAAAAATAGCCAGACACTACTACACATCATGGTGTTTATGGTGTACTAAATCAAAGAGAGATACCCTTTAAACTCATTCGGAGCTGCTCGGCAATTTTATTCGACAACAACCTCGGATGTATATGGGCGGTTTACATACTCAGAAATCGGTGTGTTTAAGTCCGCTGCAAGTAGGTCGCGTAGTCATTTTTTTCAGCAGTTAAACTTAATGATTTAACTCTTGGATATCTTAGTTATGTTTGCAATAATACGCATCACTGACAATCAATTAAAACTTAGATCAACAAATACAATCTAAAAAACTACATTTAATTAATAATATAATTCAAATTTTTACGAACAACTTCTACTGATGTACCGGCATACATCCGAGGTTGTTTTCGATAAAAATGACCCAGGAGTTCCGAATGCCTTTAAGCTTTGAGAGAAGGTGACTCCACAAACTTTAATGATCAGACCGACCGACCGATTAAGATGGTGACCCCATCTTCAAACTAATTCAGTTTGAGGGGTACTACTACTGCTACTGCTACTGCTACTACTACTAAAAATTACTTCTTGATCCAACTGATATTACCTGGTATGTTCTTGATTGGTTCCGAGTCTTTGACAAAGCCTGGTACTGTAGACGATTTGTCAGATTTACCCAGTGGCCGATGTTTATCATAGACTTCTGTTGAAGGTCCTTTATATTCATCAAGTAAGGTCATGATTAAGTGATTAATTGGAAACAATTGAGCCCATTGTTCATGATGACCTCGATCTTGACCCCCTTTCACATCAGGAAGAGTTTCACGGCGGCAAACCGGACATTCGAAACCCGAGGAAAGGTTCCCTTTCCTGGCACTTGTGTCAATGAACTCTTGCAGGCAAAGGTGACAAAATGTGTGAAGACAAGGCAACGCTCTTGGCTGTTGAAACTTTTCAAGACATATTGAGCAGTGGAGAAGATCGTTGGTTTTAGAAGAAGCCATGGTAGATTTAGCCAGTAATAGCTTATATAATTTGGCAAGCGATTTTCTGGAAATAAAATAATATGCATCAATTCGGTCTTTCATAGAATCATTTTATCTCATACAATTTAAGTAAGATTAAAATTGTACATGAAGTTTCATAAATCACTTCCTGCTAAAAGGTAGCTGTTACATTATATAGATATATCCTAAATCGAAAGTAGACAAGTTCTGCTGTTTTCAGTTTATCAGACATTTACAACAATTGTTACTATGAAGTTATGTAAACCTGATTTCTTACCTTTTAATGTTTGACTGAAATATTCAAGATCTAAAATGGTTTAAATTATTCTCTTTACGTTTTAACGAAAGCATACACCCCGCACAAACATACACTTTAATCGATATGCTAATGTTATCAACTGTGCGAAAAATGACCTGGATACAGGGTAAATCTCAGCGTTTAAGGTTATCAAATACACTCAATATACGGAATAATTGAAATTGTTTCAAATAATACAAAATGGCATGTCCAGGTCTTAAGGAATCAAAATGGTACATTTATTTTCATGAAGCTACAAGAGAACTAACTTATTATTGTGCCGAACTCCTAAACATACACTTATTTATGACCTCTACAGGAGTTGAAGGGACACGACCAGTAGGAAGACCATCTAAATAGCTTAATGTCACAAAGTCCATACCGCAGGCATTGTGCATGATGGTTGTAACTCAAAATTGAAATTGAACGAGATACAACAGTTTTGCGCTAAACCCTCAAAATATATTGCCATTAACGGACGTAAATATTATGGATATCTTGATTATATGGAGTCTTGTACATTTTCTGGCATGTAAGACCATTTAATAGTTTATATTTATTAATTGTATTCATATAGAGTTGTAAAAAATAACAAGTTCACAGATGCTTTGATTTTAATACCATATTTATACATTGCTAAATAGAATCTCACAGACTTGGTGATAAGATAATTTTTATTTTTGTGTAAATAGACATCTGAGAATGTGACATAAAATGCTCTTAAGGTGGAACGCGACCCTGAGCGAAATCAAAGTTAATGTCTGAAAATTGGTATACATAAAAAAGCATACGCTTAACTAGGGACTGTTTTGACATTTTCAATATATTCAAAACAGTTATAAAACTACGAGTCTTCAAGATATAACACCGATGTCAATATTTAGAACGTCTGTTTCGAATATTAAAAATGTAAAAACAGTCCCTAATTGTGCCTATGTTGTTTATTTGTATACCAATTTTTAGACAATAACTCGAAAAATCGCACGTGGTCGCGTTTCACTTTAAGCATTAAAATTAGTAACGTCTTAAGTAAGTTGGACACTGATTTTCGTGTTGAACTAACAATAATCTGTTCAAATAAAACATATTTGAAAATTCTTTTTGCCGGGCTTTAAATTTGTATTGCTATTGGACAAATAAGATGGTTTTCGTGTTAAATTTACAATATTCTATTCAAATAATACATATTTGAAAATGTTTTTTTTTGATTTGCCGAAAAGTATCAAAATAACAAACGTTTTTGCACATTGAATAATTTTCGTTAAAATTCTCGGTTCAAATGAAAAAAATATTTGAAAGATGTGCCAGGGCATCCGTCACTTTGCTGAAAAGCGTTGAAATAAGTTACGCGTTTAAATATTCAATGCGCATCGTGTTCAATTCACAATATTCAGTTTGAAAATATTATAAGCAACACGAAATCTGTGACCGGGTCGTTTTAAGCTGAAGAAGCAATGACATTTTCCAGTTTATCGCAAACGCCCTGAAACGGGTCGAAAACCATTGGCACTTCCTTCAGCCCTTGTGGACACTCTCGTTTGCCAATAAAGCGGCCCTTCTCGCACTCAGCATAGAACTGAGTGAACATTTGCCAGTTGATAGGGATTTTACCATCTGGAAGACCCTTGCAGTTTGGAAAGCGGATGTAGCAGGCTTTGCAGTGGCTACCGTTGCATTTGTTGCTCTTGTATTCACCTTTAATAAAGAAAATGTCCTGATAGTACAGGGAAAATAAAAAATGGGAAAAATACACAAAAATAAGTTGGTGTATTTGTGTCATATCAAACACAAAATTTGATTTACTAAAAGGATAGAACATGGTGCAAAATGTGATTGAGGTGACTTTGGAAATAAATAAATAAATATGAGAATTTTTAGAATTTGTCAATAACTTACCGAAGTAAATACCAAATTGCTGTTATATACTACCGTATGAACTAAAGGAATTCTGTAACATTTGGGATGATATTTCTGAAGTATTCAGAGACAGGAGCATAAATGACATTGCAAAAAAGTTATATATTTGTACGCGTGGTCCTCAAAATTATTTCTTTTAATTCAGTTATTTGCATACAGTCACTATGACCATAGCCGCACGGACGCATCTTTAGTTTTCCAACAAAACTCGTATAGCAACGTAACAAAGATATGTTTGTCACCTTGGCCATGTGTTTCTGGAATCTGACATACAAGTAAGCTTCTTCTCCCAAGGATTTATAGATCTTTATTGTTTTATTGCTAAATTGTATGTTCCGTGTTGAACTTACATGTTTTTCTCTCAATAACAGGTTCATGCGAACCGAGAATGCCATGTTCGTACTTTTTCCTTCAAGGTTACTTCAAAATGCAAAACTGCGTTATCTTTATATAAAAGTTCGCAGAAATAAAGTAAATATCCATTCAATCCTACTCACAGCCGCTGACAAGTTCCACCCTAGGCCCACAATCCACCCCTCTAAAATCACGACAGGTTAACAGTGTTGCGTCAAAGAGATCAGGGTAGGTGCATTCCTGTACGTGGTTCCCGAGCAAAAAGGGAGAGTCGGTCCTCGAACAGTTATAGAACAATTGGCACTCGCCAGGGTGGGGCATTATGTCCATGGTTGAACCATCACACGGGTCTTTATCTTTCGCCACTAGCATATTTTCGAAATAAGAAGTGATTGTTCATGAATGGAGAAAGATTCATTGTTTTAATCTAAATCAAAATCGATGGATGAATGCGAAAATATTTTAAATCACAAAGAAAATAGAAGGAGGTAATTTGTTTTTCATTCCAGTGACGATATCCACTAACATCTCTAGCATTATTTTGAAATCCAGACGTAACAATGCTTTTTTGAAAAATATAAAAAAAATGAAATAATTGATGAGATTTAAAATGTTGAAACTCATTGTTACAGTAAACCTGCTCGCCACATATTATGTGCAATTTATTACAATGTTTTAATTGTTTGGTGGTGCATGTTTTAACATTGTTTATTTCATGAAATGTTTTGATTATGGGCCGTAGTGAGCTTCATCAAACATATACATTGTATTTATTCATTCTTTGAATAAGTGATCTATGCAGCAAAATTCACCATCTGTACTTAACATGGAACACTTTAATAATAAAATATAAAACAATGAGTATTTAGTATGACAATCTCACAAGGTTAGTTAAAATGGAGCCAGGATATATCTCAGTAGTACATTAACTATCCGAAAGTATCAAGCTAGAATGTTTCTTTAATAAAAATAACATTTACGCAGTTATGAAATTCATTTGCTAACAAACCATAGAATAACCTAACCCTTTTGTTAAAATAGAAGTCTATATATGTGTTTCATAACATCATATGGTTATTTTTAAATATTAGAAATAAACGAAACCCCAAACTGAATAAACATTCTAATTAAATGATAATTTGTTTTCAAAAACGTTTATTTAACAACTCTAAATATTTACCAGCTGACTCCACTGCTAAAATAAAACACACATAAACACTGTACAAAGCAAGCCCCATCACTACGTTCTGTTTTAAGAAAAAACAAAAATGGTATAGCCTCTCTTCAGAACTCAGTTTAAATAGACTCTTAATGTGATTCGTATGGAAAAAAAACAATAAGGTAAAAACAACAACACAAAAAACAACATCCTAAAGGAAGATGTAGTACAAAAATGAAAGATTGTTCCGTTCCATAAAAGGTCGGCTATTTTTTGCCATAACGTATCACATGTTCTGTCGAATACTCGTTCCAACTCGAGGCAAGTTATCGAGGCAATCCAATCGGTCACAATTGTAAGTCATATTGTACTATATTATATCCTAACGACTTCAGTGATACTTTGTTTATGCTTTTTTAAAGCCTGCTTCTTCCAAAAACCCTCGAGCACATAATACTGTCATTCGTTTGTAGATGGATGTAGCGTCCAGATGGTTCTTATTTTTCATAATATTAAGTTGGTTGCATGTCAACCAGCTTTATGCATCTGCTTCATGAAGGATGTCTGTAGCATCAAGATTTGCCTTCATTTTCAGTTTGTCTCTTGTGATAAACTAGATTTTAATTTCATTTCATACACTTTGATGTAAGAGCGAATAATTAATAAATATCCCATTAATAATGCTCTGTCTTTGCCACTCTGTCGAAATTACGTCCGATGAATCACTACCAATACATACTTTTTTCTCAACGATGATATAAGTTTCAATTCGAAACGTTGTTGTCTAGTTATATAATTATTTACCGAATTGATGTTCTGAGTCCATGTGAAGATTCAAAGAGTTAGCTATGAAAAAACAACAACGGTTTATTCAAATTAAGACTAAACTCTAGCATTTAAGACAAACACTTTTCAGCTTCAACACGCGCTATTTAGAAGTTCATTTGTTTAGTAATTACAAACAGTCACACTTCATATTCCTATCATAAGAATGCTCCTAAAACGTTTAAACAAACCACTTTTCTTAAATATAAAAGCATTTATATCAAAATTAACCCCTGACAGTAAGAGATAATATGTTTTTCACCACTCTCCTCGTCCTCTGCCTTTCCCATCGTGGCAACGTCCACCTGCCAAAAAAGAGATAAATAAATGAAATCGAAGATCTTTTGAAACTAGAATCTTCCGAATTAAATATGTCGCCGACTATTTGTATCTTTAAAGATTAAACAATCATTTATTATGAGTAGGACTGATCTAACTAAAGCGATATTAGTATTGTGATTTTGATCATAGTTATGCCAATAAAGGTTGTAATCAAGGTTGTAACCAACTTTGGAAAATATTAAATACTTATTAAATACACCGACTAAACACATGCGAAATAACAATACTCAAAATTCACTGTACAGATGACTGTAGTAGTCCGATAGCATGTCTACCATTCCTCTACCATTAACTTAAAGATCACATCGTCTCTACCGTTTTGGATATACTTGGACTCAAGTAAACAAGTAATAGAGGACTATCTTTTACTTGTTTTTTTTTCTTTTTCTTCCTTTCCTTTTGTTCTGATTTGAGAAAAATGACAATCTTACCGCGGTGGCCCCTATGGCCATGTGGATGGTGGTGTTTTGGCCCATGGTGTGGGGGAGGATGGGGACGTCCGTGATGAGGCCCCCTGTGCTCATGGGGGTGGGGATGGTGACCTCGACCACGCTCACTGTGATGCGGCGGAGGAGGCCTCTTATGACCCCTCGGAGGATGAAAAGGCGGCCTAATGTGATCCTCAGGGGGTGGGTAGTTACCCGGAAGTGGATGGTGTGGTCTGAATTGGTGAAGTGGTGGAGGCATATAGACAACATTTTCGGGTTCATCTGGTGCTTTTGTACTATGAACCTGTGTCTCCTTTTTACGTGGTAGCTCGTGTCCTCCTATATCATGGGAAATGTCCTCAGCTGAGGGCGGTTTTTTGGCTTGGGTAGTATGAATCGATATTTCCTCTTTACGTGGTGGCTCGTGTCCTCCTATATCATGAGAAATGTCATCAGCTAAGGGTGGTGTTTTGGCTTGGGTAGTATGAATCGATATCTCCTCTTTACGTGGTGGCTCGTGTCCTCCTATATCATGAGAAATGTCCTCAGCTGAGGTCGGTGTTTTGGCTTGGGTAGTATGAATCGATATCTCCTCTTTACGTGGTGGCTCGTGTCCTCCTATATCATGAGAAATGTCCTCAGCTGAGGTCGGTATTTTGTCTTTTGTAGTATGAATCGATATCTCGTCTTTACGTGGTGGCTCGTGTCCTCCTATATCATGGGAAATGCCCTCAGCTGAGGGCGGTATTTTGGCTTTTGTAGTATGAATCGTTATCTCCTCTTTACGTGGTGGCTCGTGTCCTCCTATATCATGAGAAATGCCCTCCGCTGTGGGCGGCATTTTGGCTTGTGTAGAATGAATCGATATCTCCTCTTTACGTGGTGGCTCGTGTCCTCCTATATCATGAGAAATGCACTCAGCTGAGGGCGGTATTTTGGCTTTTGTAGTATGAATCGATATCTCCTCTTTACGTGGTACCTCGTGTCCTCCTATATCATGAGAAATGCCCTCCGCTGAGGGCGGTATTTTGGTTTTTGTAGAATGAATCGATATCTCCTCTTTACATGATGGCTCGTGTCCTCCTATATCATGGGAAATGCCCTCCGCTGAGGTCGGTATTTTGGGCGTATCTTTTGTTTCTATGTCGGGAAGGGTATTAATTTGTGAATGTGTTGATAGATTGGCTATTGTGTAGGATGTAATAAATGTTACTGTAAGAATAATCAACGTCAGTAGCACTGCAATAAAAATAAAAGTAATTACATTATCACAAAATAGATTTCTACCCCCGTACCGCGCCTTGAAAAAGGATGGTGTTGACTGACTAAGCCAAACATTAAAATAAAAATATTAATACATGTTTAAGATAACATGAAGGGAAGTAATTCTCACTTCACAATATATCAATCTAAATTAGTGCCAAAGTTTTAAACTGATGTTTACAGGCACATTACTAAAAATAGCGGGTATCAATGAAAACGATTATTAGCCATGGTAATTTGTACGAAGTATAAGAGTGATGTCTTTTTAAGTGTGTGTGTGTGTGTGTGGGGGGGGGGTTAGTTCGTTTTAGAAATACCTAAATAACAAAAGGACTAAACATGGAATTCAATGGCTAACAAGTCTAAGACGAAGTTGTCGTAGATCACAAAAATATGACATTCAATACTACACATCATAGTGTTTCAAATATTAAACAGATATATCTTAAACTTTGGGAGATGTTCGCTCAATTTAGCCAAAAATTTTAACATCATTTTCAAGGGCATATAACTCTAAGACAAGATGACCATATGCTTCTTTACACAAGCGAAAAAATAGCAAGATACTATTGAATATAATGGTGTTTATGGTGTATTAAATGACATAGGGATACCCCTTAAATTGTGTGAGAAAGTTCACACCACAAACCTTTACCATCAGACCGACTGACCGACTGACTGAGCAAGATTGTGACCCCCTCTTAATAATAATAATAATAATAATAATAATAATAATAATAATAATAATAATAATAATAATAATAATAAATAAGTACAAGATTCAATTGATATTACCTGGTGTGTTCTTGATTGATTCCGAGTCTTTGACAACGCCTGGTACTGTAGAAGAATTGCCAGTTTTACCCAGTGGCCGATGTTTATCATGACCATCTGTAGTACGTCCTTTATGCTCATCAAGTAAGGTCACGATTAAGTGATTAATTGGAAACAATTGAGCCCATTGTTCATGATGACCTCGATCTTGACCCCCTTTTACACGAGGAAGTGTTTCCCGGCGGCAAACCGGACATTCGAAACCCGAGGAAATGTTCCCCTTCCTGGCACTTGTGTCAATGAACTCTTGCAGGCAAAGGTGACAAAATGTGTGAAGACAAGGTAACGCTCTTGGCTGTTTAAACTTTTCAAGACATATTGAGCATTGGAGAAGATTGTTGGTTGTAGAAGAAGCCATGGCAGATTAACCCTGTAATAGCTAGTATAGTTTGGCAAGTGATTTTGTGGAAATAAAATAATATGCATCAATTCGGTCTTTCATATAATCATTTTTTCTCCTACCTCAGATAAGTAGATTCAGAATTTTAACCATGCTAGAAATTCTTATCTTGCCCACGGGCGAAGATAAAACGCCCGTATGGAACTCCTTTTTAATGGTCATCACATTGTAATTACCTTCCTTGTTGAAGACTGACATCTGTACCATCATAGAAACCTTGTCTTGTGGCAATATTTAGATTGCTAATTAATTATTTCTCGCTTCAAATGCCACCATAAAACATTTTTCACGCACCTTTCAAGAAATAATGCTTCACTCTCCTCAGAAATATTTAAATACCGATCTGACTTTTAACATAACCTGAATCACTGCGCGCATATCTATGACAACCAGGAATGATCACATATCCATACGCATTTATTTTCACTACGCACAAAAGAGTTCCAGTAAAAAGTGCAACTTTACTTAATTTTGTTTAACTGAGATGGTAGAAAAAGCATCTTCCATAGCCGCTCGATAGGTTCACCCCAACCCGAGCGCAGGGTGTTTTGCTGAAACGAGGTTTACCGAGGTTTAACCTATCTTACACTCTCGGCCATGGAAGATACTTATACTCTCATACAATTTAAGTAAAATTAAAATTGAACATGAAGTTTCATAAATCACTTCCTGCTAAAAGGTAGCTGTTACATTATATAGATATATCCTAAATCGAAAGTAGACAAGTTCTGCTGTTTTCAGTTTATCAGACATTTACAGTGTAACTATGAAGTTATGTAAACCTTAATCCTTACCTTTAAATGTTTGACTGAAGTATTCAAGATCCAAAATGGTTCACTATTTATTTCTCTACGCATTTACAAAACCAAACACGCCGAGCAAACATAAACTTAAATCGATATACTAACGAACATGATAGCCTTTTCAATCAACTGTGAAAACACTGAACTATTTTGGATTTATTGTAAATATAAGCGATAAAGGTAATCGAATATCTTCAGTATGCGAAAGATTTAAAAATGTTTCATTTAATTTCACATTTAAATACGTACCTGCATTGTAATTGTTTAAAGTGTAGTTGTTATATTTTATATTATAGTTGTTATATGTAACTGATATATCCGTATTCATTGTTGAGGCATAAAACATTTTTTGTTTAAACGTAGAAAAGAATATAATCTATGTCTTTTACTCTTAACGTTTTCACGTGAATTCATTCTTCGACGTTTTGCTCCTAATGGTGTCTTTGCTAGTTGTTTTATGTAAACGCAATGTGTCTGCACTCAACACCGGTATATTTTTTCTACTATGCCCTTAAAAGATCTTGCTTCATTTGAAAGGGGGGGGGGTAAGGCATTCTTTGGCCTGTTTCAGTAACAATACAGGACATTAGTTAAAATAATCTTAATGGGGAATGTTCATATTTCTTTCGGCTCTTGTCTAAAAAAGGGCGGTAACCCGTTTATACAAATGACGATATTTTCAAACTTGTGTGAATTTTCTTGCCTTGAAGCGCTGTGTCTCATGTTTTGCGTTTGTTTTGGCAATTATTGATGTCTGTGCTTAATTGTAGACTTGAAATATTTCATTCATCCAATCAACTAATAAAATTAAAATATAACAGCGAGAACAGAGTTATTAATACAAATTTGGATGTGTATTAATGGTGAAATGGCACAGCCAATACAAATGTGGTTTATCTCTGTAAAAGATGCTTAAATGTTAATATTTTCCAAATTACTGAGTAGCAATAAATACACGACATGTAATTTCATACATAAATAATAAATTTGTTAAAGATAGCTGAAAAGTGAAATTGGATAACGAATGTCAAGTTCATTTTAAGCAATAACGATTTGTTGATTATGATATCTTAATTCGTATTGCTTGTTTGGTCTACAAAACGGCATTTCACTTTCATTGTCACTTTCAATAACGAAATTCTAAGCCAAGATGTATGCGTCTGGAGTTTTGCAATCCTAGGAAACATATCGTTCATTTCATGACTTTCATTATTGTGCTGTTGATCTTCGAGGACGAAATATGAGCTGTGCAAAGGAATGGCTATGAAAGTTATGGAAGTCAGAATAACTGAGGTCCTTGGATTTGTCATTTCGAGTAAAATTATGTATCTTATTGATATTAGGCCTTTGAATGAGGCTATGTGACATGTGGACTTGAAACGTGTTATGGGTGTAGTTCCGACTAGTGATCAGCAGTAATACACTGAGTAGCCGAAATGATAGCAGCAACGCTATTGCAATATCATTGCTGTGGTTGTTAATGACATCAAGCCACGCTTGTCGGGTGCTATTGCTGAGGTAAGACAAGGTAATTTAAGTCTGTCATTGCAGAGGTTTGTTTTGACAATAGTATTTCTGAAATGGCTAAAATCCTCCATTGTAAATTACGGGTCGCAGCTGGTGTGGTTGAACATAAAAACATAAAGTGGCCGTGACAGTTGAGGTCTTTCGGTGGTGCTTGACGAATGCAGTTGCTGATATCCTAGGGTATTGCTTGCTGGATGCGGTTGCTGAGGTCCTTGGTTAATGCTAGCTGGATGTCGTTGATGCTGTCCTTGGTTGACGCTTGCTGTGTGCGGTTGATGAGGTCCTTGGTTGAGACTTGCCATATACTGTTGCTGTGATCCTTGGTTGACGTTTGCTGTATAAGGTTGTTGTGGGTCTGGGTTGCGACTTGCTATATACGGTTGTTGTAGTTCTTGGTTAACGTTTGTCATAAACGGTTGATGTGGTCTTTGGTTGACACTTGCTGGATGCGGTTGCTGAAATCCTTGAATGACGCCTGCCATATGTGGTTGCCTAGGTCCTTGGTTGACGTTTGTTATATACGGTTGCTGTGGTCTTTGGTTGACACTTTCTAGATGAGGTTGCTGAAACCTTGAATTGACGCTTGCCATAAACGGTTGTCGAGGTCCTTGGTTGAAGTTTGCTTGATACGGTTGCTGAGGCCCTTGGTTAACGTTTGCTAGACGCTGTTGCTGTAATTCTTGGTTTACACTTTCCATATACGGTTGCTGTGGTCCTTGGTTGACGTTAAATATATGCGGACGCCGAGGTCCTTGGATGGCGCTTTCCATATACGGTTGCTGTGTTCTTTGGTTGACACTTGCTAGATGAGGTTGCTGAAAACCTGAAATGACGCTTGCCATATGTGGTTGCCTAGGTCCTTGATTGACGCTTGCCATATACGATTGATGTGGTTCGTGGTTGACGTTTTCAATAAACGGTTGACGTGGTCCTTGGTTGGTGCATGTCATACACGGTTGCTGTGGTCTTTGGATGAATGTTTCTATATGTGGTTGCTGATTTCCTTGGCAGACTCTTGCTGGAGGTAGATGCCGAGGTCCTTGGTTGAGGCTTGTTGGATACGGTTGATGGCGTATTTGGTTGACTCCTGCTGTATGCGGTAACTGTGGTCCTTGAAAATTCGATTGTTGATGTCCTTGGTTGATGTTTGACAAATGCAGTTGCTGATGACCTTGGTTGACACTGGAAACATGCGTTTGGTAGGGTATATGACTTATGTTTACCGGATAAGGTTGGTGACGTTCTTGGAATTCGTTTGCAGGATGTGGTTGCAAATAATCATGGCCGACCCTTGCCTGTGGTCGTATGATAATGCTTGCTTGACTTGGTTGCTGCGTTCCTTGGTTGATGCTTGCCGGATGCGGATTCAGAGGTCCTTGGTAAACACTTGCCAAATACGGTTGCTGTGGTCCTTGGTTGATGCCTGCCGGATGCGGATGCCGAGGCTCTTGGTTGACACTTGCTATATACGGTTGATCGGGACTTTGGTTAACGCTTGGTGGATGTAGTTGTCTGTGTACCTGATGGACGCTTGCCGAATGCGGATGCTGCAGGTTTGAGCAAGTACATAACTGAAATGGCTGAGGAACTTGGCTAAGTCTTATTGGATGTCGTGGCTGTTGTGTTGCGTGACTAGGTAATTGAATGCGTTGAGCCCTTTGAGTAAAGCTAACGGACTGTTGGTGCTGTTGAATTCCAGTAAGGATGATTGGCTGTTGTAGCTCAGACATGGGATCAACATTAGCAGCACCAGAAAAAGAAGCAGCAGCTATAGCTTCACCATCAACATGATGATAATCATCAGCACTATTAACATTAGAATTATCATCGTTATCATCGCTTTCACTATTATCATTAGGACTGTGACCGGACATGAAGGTGCTGTTATTGTTAGAAATATAACCAAAATGTGAATCCCCTTCCCCATCCTGGACCGTTGACTCATTATTTTCCGTACTTTCATTCAAAATTACTATTGTTGGGTTTGTAGGAAACAATGCAGCCCATGTTTGATGGTCAGGTAATTGTCTCTCCTCTGTAGGTGGGAGGGTTAAGCGCCGGCACAAAGGGCATTCAAAACCGGCTCTGATATCTTGCCTATGCTATGCTGTTTATAACTGCTTGGAGGCAATTTTGGCAAAACGTATGAATACATGGTAATGCTCTTGGCCGTCGTATTCTATCCTTGCAAATCGTACACTCAAGAAGGGACTTGACGGTAGACTTTGACGCCATGTTCGCCAGAAAATGAAGCTTGCTTGCAGATGTATACCTGTATGTATAAATAAATATATATTGTTACAAATGAAAATGAAATTAGTTGTGTTTCAGACTTCATTGTCAAAAACAATTAGGGCGATAGAATTTGTGGCGAAATTTGTTCACTTTTTTTAAAAGAAAAAAACATTTCGTCTGGGTAGATATATATTAGACGTTCTTTAAAAAGAGTACATTCACGCGTTTTGCCGGTAAAAGAAAAAAAAAAACGAAATAAAAATAAAAACCATGAACAAAAAATCACAGCAAATAAAGTTTGTACGGAGGCAATTAAAACCTAAGTTGGTTTCACAAATGAATGTTTGCATAGACATACTATATTTATATTTTGTCAACATTTATGTTAATAATGTGTATTATTATTTGTAAATTAGAAAGACCGATCATTAATTTTTGACGGGAAACATCATTTTGCAATTTATCTCAAACTTTAACTATGACAAATATTTACAATACCATAAAGGGAGTAAAAGAGGTTTTATCAGTAGAATTATATAAATTGTGGTTTAAAGTGACCCTCTTATTCAAAATCAATACATACACATGTAAAACAAACATATATTTTTAGTGATACACCTTTAACTACTTACTAAATAATGCATTTAGAGAAAATGTCTGATAACAAGATTGTAACCGTGTATTTAATAGCTGATAACGCAAAATGTTAAATAATTGGTGAATGCTAAAAGATTTACTGTGATCTAGTATAGTCTCACAAGGTAGAAATACCATCTTCTTTGCACATTTTTTTTCAAATTAAACTTGGTATCCTTCATAAGAATGATTGTTTTCGAAATTTATTTATACTTTTGGTATATAAAAAAAATCGTATTAATTGTGGTAAATCCTATTTGGGAGTAAGAGAGCATCTTAAACATTTGGAACCAATTATCCACAAATATTATCTTAAATTTTAAATATAAAATGATCAAATTGTAACATATTTACTCAAATAAATGCATATATTTGGGAGATAACGCACACAAAATCTCACTACGGCAAAAAAGTGTAGGGTCGGCAAGATAAAATAGTGGAAACAAATATATTTTACGCCAAGGTTTTGTCGATGCATTCATACCCAAAACTTACAACATACCTATTTTTAGGTCGTACATCATTTAAACCATTTTAACCCATTTTAAATATAATATTGAATATAAAACGCTTACCTCCTTGTCAAACAGTATGAAGTTAATTTAGTTCACAACAAAACAATAAGTATTATTCCGGGAAGTTAAATTTTACAGGGAAGATAAAAACCAAATCAACGAATTATTATCAAGGTACCAAATAACATTAGCCATATTACTAGCATTCATTTGGTATTTTAATGGGGATTTCCCTGTGCTTTTTGAACACGTCATCCCATCAACTTGGTAACGCACTAGTTTCGGTTTTGAATAGTTTTTTGAAAATCTGAAAACCGGTTCGATATTTTTACTCAAGTTACAACTGCATGTTTTTTTGTGAAGTTTCATCGAATATGTCGATTGCATTAGCTCCCATTTTAAAAATATTGACAGCAAATGATAGGTCTCTGCAAATATTATCCGGGATATAAAGATTACATGGACTTAAATTTGTCATGTGGCTATATAGCATTGACGACTCTTTATTTCTATTGAAACCTCTTTAAACTTATAAGAGTAATATGTCTTAAGAGGAACAGTGATGTTTATTTCATGATACAGTTTAAAACAAAATATATTCATAAATAAATGTTTATTAAATGGGGACAATAATGATACAATGCATTTATAACTGGTAACAAAATTACACAGGGTAGTATATCGTGAATGTACTAAAACTGATAAACTATCAAAGGTGAATTAAACAAATACAAAGACTGTTGACACACAGTGTGTTCCCATTAAAGAGATAATGCAATTTCAAAATATGCTCATATCTTTGTAACAATTTGAATGTGTTATTATGGTGTGCGTTTGGTAACTGTGACTCATAAACACAAGCACGGAGCGGATCGAAGGCGTGCATTGCTATATCGGCGCTTTTACACACGCCAGTGCTTCTTTCGTTTTCCATTTTCTTTTTGTTGGTTATAAAACGTGAGGCCCGTTACATCAGACTTGATACTAGCGCTCTGTACTTCTAATTTGCTGTTTTCTTTCCACCTAACTATTTTATCGAAATCCTGAAAAATCAAGTATGGGTCATTTTTCAGACCATGTGATAAAAATGCATGGCTTAATGTACTCACCTTCTTGCTTAATGTGTTAAAATAAAGCAATAAAAATAAGCGTATTGTTTTTCTTTTTTAATTCATATATAAGGTCAAGACATCTTTGAAATGTTTGTAAATTTACTTTTGAAACCTATATGTCGTATCAAATATGCTATTTAAAATTAATTCATTTCTGTATGAAAGTGTATTGACAATTGATCATTCAAATTTCAACAACCTAAATAACAATGCCTTACCATCATTACCCGAATAAGGATAGATAAGTTTTGAACATATCATAATGTAAAACAATGAAACTTACAAGGAGAAGTCCAGTTATCAAACTTATAAGGAAAATACCCTGTTTAGAGGTCAAAGAGACACTAAACGAGAGGCAAAAACACGTTCAAACAACACAAACAGACCACACATGCATACACAAGAAAAATCTTTCACCCGTCGGTTGACTAGGGTTCGAAGCTTGTTTGAAAATTTGACCACACTAAATATTGCTTCTGGTTAAATTGTTGATAGGTTTTAAATATGTAATCGTTGATTACTCAGGAAATATTTGAGCAATGTCATACAGTGTTTGATAAAAACGAACGAATAACTTGCACACTTCGAAAAACGAACTAGTGTCACGTGGAGACTCTTTAACTAAACTATGTCCAAATGGCGTAGGGTGACCTTGACCTATGATTGTCAGCCAGTCAGATTAAGCCCGAAATTGAATCCTATTTCTAGCATTCTTTTCGTTGTTTTTTATCCTTTAAATAACATATGTCTTACGTTTAAAAATCGTTCGCGAAGAATAGATATCTTCAACTTTAAAACAACCAAGGAATCGTATTAGATATTTAATCCATTCTCCTTTTCTATATTCACTTTACAATCTTTTCAATAGTCAATGGGAGTTTTAGTTTCATTGCATTGCATTCATTTTCATCTTTCATCGTTTCTCTACATATCTATCAAATTTTCTGTAAAATATATTACCAAGCTTGTTATCAAAATTACATCATACAATTAATACTAGTATCATTTCTGGATGTTCTAATATTTCGTTTAATTAAAATGAATACAACTCCTTTTTACTCTTTAACTAAACTATGTCCAATATGGCGTAGGGTGACCTTGACCTATGATTGTCAGCCAGTCAGATCAAGCCCGAAATTGAATCCTATTTCTAGCATTCTTTTCGTTGTTTTTTATCCTTTAAATAACATATTTCTTACGTTTAAAAATCGTTCGCGAAGAATAGATAACTTCAACTTTAAAACAACCAAGGAATCGTATTAGAAACTTAATCCATACTCCTTTCTATATTCACTTTACAATATTTTCAATAGTCAATGGGAGTTTTAGTTTCATTGCACAATGACAAATGCAAAAATCAATTATATTCAGTTCATTTAGCAGGAAGTAAGGGTGGATTCAGTTGGCCTATGGCCGAATGTTTGGGAGTTTCACCGTTTAGGAACAGCCGGTTAAGGACGATTTTAATGGGGGTTGAAAGTAGTGGATACGCGCACAGCTACATACATTTTCAAACATGTACAATATAGTACCCAATTACTGCCGAGCGCAAGGCAAGGAAGCTATTGATACCAAATATTATAATAGACCCGGTTTTTTTGTATTTTACCTCAAAACTTAAGTTCGTATAAATCGAAACAACCGTGGAAAATAATTGCCCGAAAAGGACATATTGATTTAGGGTACATAATTTTATGATGAGCTGTGACTATGCAGCCTTAATGAATGGACTAGTCTCTATGTAAAAACACAGAATCTCATGTATTACTAAAATCAATGTGCAAGGATAGAACCTTGTCAAATCAGGCAAGAACTAATTATTCAACTGATGTACGATGTCTAAAGAAAATGGAATGATTTTCGCCCATTTAAAGAATCATATAAGGAATCCGAAAATCAACTGTGTATTTAGTGTTGATGCCAGGTGACCCCATGTATTCATTGTTTCAATTGAAAGCGTATTGCTTGCTGATAAATTAAATGTATAATAAGTGACACACACTTCATGAAAATTATTTGCCCTTTATTTTAACCGAAATCGGGCGTCACATGACGTATTTGCTTTGTTTCCAAGGCCAAAAAGCTTCTTTGTTATATTTTTGTCTTTGTTTTCTGCACACTTAACCCTTTAAATTTATACCGAAATAATAAGGGGTCACCAGTTCTTTAAATCTTCACATATTCGTGGGTGGAATACTTTCAAAGAGTACTCAATGAAACTTCCGTCATTTTTTTTAGTATCTAAGTTGCATTACATACTGATCGTCATTCGAACTGTTTTATAACAAAAGTGATCAGGAAGGCCATAGTGAAAGTGTTTGTAAACCTAAATGAGTTTTCTTCAATAAATTCCAATACATTTCATCTTTAAATCTGGCTAACTCAAGACTTTTAATCTGTAACGTATGATAGTCCAGTCTGCTTTCTTATACATGTTTTATATTGTAACTCTTTATTTTCATCTTTCATCGTTTCTCTACATATCTATCAAATTTTCTGTAAAATATATTACCAAGCTTGTTATCAAAATTATATCATACAATTAATACTAGTATCATTTCTGGATGTTCTAATATTTCGTTTAATTAAAGTGAATATAACTCCTTTTTATGTATTGTTTAGTTGTAAAATCCAGCAGCGGTGTAATTCGATATAGTACTTTAACCAACAACGCCATACCATGCAACTTATCAATTATATCAACATTAACTTAATTACCCTTGTATGTTTGTTAATACTCATTATTCAATTCGTATGCGGCAAGTGGGCGTTGTATCTCTTACAAAGGAAAGACGAGTTTGTTTTAAAATGAAGTATGTTGGCATCGAATTTTACCTTTTAAAAACAAATGATATCATTTAATATTAATATCGCTTTTACGTTTTGACACCTCTAACAACGTGCATGGAGTGAGACACCGACAGATGTATGGTTCCCAAGAAGAAGAATACATTCAGAGCACTTTTAAGCTTATTTAACAGGGCATTTAACGAACCTTTTGCATTGCACAACTGTTAGCGATTCGAATAACATAATATTATAGTTCACTAATAGGCAGCTCGTAATTCAGTAACCAGAAAACTATGAGTCTAGTTTTTAGTAAGACATAACATAAAATCTCGACTTAGTCCAGATAAATGTTTGGTATTCATTCAATAAATGGACACAAAAAATGGAAATTAAGTTGAAAACACTTCTTTTTTTATCAGTCAACATTATCTTGGAAAAATATTCGTCCCATTAATAATTGATATGATAAGATAAATGATTATGTAATTTCAACAAAGTAACAAAATCAACAAAACACAAGAGAATCGATGCCGCAGACTTGCCGCAGTTTCACAAGTCAGACACTGTGTTTATGTTTATTGTGCCTCATTTTCGACTGCCACACAAGACAACCGTTTCGAATATCCAACAAAATGACCGTCTCGATATATTTTTTAAACCTTAAGGCCCTTCTACAGTACAATAGTGGAAGGGGAAGATAAAAAAATAAAACATTTTCTAAAAAGCATGTTTTATTTTGTTTTGAGGAACGATTTTTTTGAGAGTAAAACATACATTATTGTTGATATGATTTGGAGAAGTAAGGATTTGACCAACATTTACAAAAGAAGATTTTATCAGACTTCGCCTTTCTTTTCGGAAACGTCTGTCGACATTTAAACTTTTTTTGTGCTGAAAGCCCCAGAGTACCAGAGTATCAACAATGCTTTGAGAGTTCTTGGCGATATCTTTTCAAATAAGAAAGTTATTCAATAAAATAATGCAAAATAGTGGATGAAAATTATTTCCTGGTTACAAAAATGCAAATATCATTTTTTTTTTAATATCTGCAATCACAACAAATCCTCAAGCCACTCTTGATTGGGTAGTTCTGAAAATTTTGGCAATAATAAAGACAATTCCGGAAAAATGTAAATGCTTTTTGATTGGAAATCTGATAAAATCTTCCTTCGAAAAATTTGCTTAACTCTTAACTACAGCTTCACATGATTCAACGGATATATTGAATTATGCTTGTTGAGTATTGAACCTCAAAACTAAATAAAGACCTTTAAACGACGACTGCACAGTGGAAGTCCCTCGATGCATTAACTGTACACATGTATTATAGTATAAATCGTGATCTTAGTTTTGTTTCTAAATTACTGTTTTTAGACTTAGCCAGTAAATTTCGATTTAGAAAAATACACAAAAGCTGCAACAGATAAGTGTGTCGTTAGCGACGAGATGCATCATTAAGTAAGATTTAATGCGTTGTACACAACGAGATACATTTTATGTCAGTTTTTAACAAATTTCTTTTTTTCTTGCAAATGTATCACCTTATCCGTTTAAAGCTTAAATATTATGTTATGTTATGTTCAAAAAGGTATTTGCCATTGTTTACTGATAATACCTTTTTACAAACTTCTGTTTATAAAATGATGCGAATTGTTTGGACAATCTTAATCTATCAAACTTATTTTACTATTGTGTTTGTCTGCAGCCCATGTTATGTGGACCGGGCTGGTATGAATATGGATCCTCGTGCTATCTTGTCGATACAACAGATCCCAGTACCTGGCAGACGGCTAGTGAAAATTGCACAGCAATGGGCGCACACCTCGCTGTTATAACCGATGCTGCTGAAAACACGTTTATCGTGAACCTGATGACGTCTCTCAATATGGAATCCGAGGTTTTCTGGCTCGGTGGAAACGACATTGCTGTCGAGGGAACCCATGTCTGGGAGACGACAGAGCCGTTTAATTTTACATACTCTTTTGATATCGGAAGTGGCAATACTGCTATGGACTGCATATGTGTGGTACAGTTTTACGGCTGGTACGACCGTTTCTGTACAGAAGCTTGGTATCACGTGTGTGTGAACGCAAATCTGGTTAGCATAGACATACTGAATGGAGATGGACAATTCACAACCCAAACACGTCGCATACTTCAGACGCAGAAGATGTATAATTGTTGAATTAACACTGCATTATTTATGCGCTTCACCCAAATTTATTATAGGTAGAACGTGTTGAAACGATTTCCAAATACTGCAATACATGTTATGAAAATGGAAGCGCTCAACACGGCACAAGGTTCATATGGGATTACAAAGAGACATTGTGATGAAACATTTTTAACGTCGTATTTTCACAATCGGATACCGACTAGAATCTAAAGACATTACGTCAAAATGTCAAACAAAAAACAATTGGAAGGTGTCCTTGAGCACTCTTAAGCAGCGTTAGGAAAACGACTTATTTATCTTACTAAAATATTATGCCCAGGCATATAAATAAAACTGTTATGACAAATCTTCCTGTAGACCTTTTACCCTAAGCACATACGTCATTGACATTACAATGACGCTTGGGAAGAGATACAACTAAAGTTGTAATAACGTATGGCCAAAACCCATTTATTCTTTTGTCTGATTTGTTTGTAGGTTTATGTATCATTTGTATGTCTCTATGTTTACAAAAAAACAGCAGAACAATTATACACCATTGAGCTAATAAATGTTTACTCATTATCAACAAAACATCCAACAGATATACACGCGAAGGCACTTCCGAACACGCACTCACGCACGCACACTAACACATTTGTCACATATTAATATCGTAGATAAAATATGAATAATAAACGGTTTGGTGCAGGTAACGGTCAATCGATAAGTTTGTTTGTGTTGTTTTTCGACAAAATGTATATTATATTGAACCTGCATTAAAATGTTAAATGTGTGTTCATTTTGATAGAGTATGATGAAATAAATATTTTATTTATTTGTCAAAACTGAATAATTTTTGTTCACCTTTATAAACTGAAACAAAAGAGAGGTTTTCATTTAAATAGATTTTTGTATTTCAAGTATATTCAACTTCCAATAGTAGTTTCCAAAACACTTACAGAGATAATGGCGTTCTGTACTATTTAAGGTTACGTTTAATTAGATAGATTAACCTAAACTGAAATTACCTGTGTAGAAACGAAAGTAAACACTTTCAATCATTTCTTAAGCCTCATTAAGGAATGTTTTGGCATTTCACTGTTATATCTTAAACGAAGGTTTCGAAACCTAAATAATAACCTGAAAACCCATGTACATTTTAATAATGTCTGACCAATCTATACCAAGAATATGGTAGATAAGTAGAGAAAATGCTACATTTGATTAAATAATCCACAATGAAATCTACTGGAACAAGCCCAGTAGTCAAACAGAAAACACATAAACCCTGTCTAGAGGCATCATTTTAAGGGCCAAAGGAAGCAAAACATACAGACAACACAAGGAGACCAAACATAGCAATAAACGTTTGGATTTAAACCGCTTAGATATGTCGATATCAGTGGGGATTCAAACTAATTGATGCGCGCAAACCCTCACAGTTGTTCCAAGAGTTATCATATACTACCCTAAATGACCAACGTCAGGGAAGGGAGCTTTTGGTACCAAATATGTAAACAGATCCTTTTTATGTATTTTACTAAAGATAAAGGAAGCTATTGGATTTTTACTTAATTTTTTACTTATGAGGCAGATTTTACGAAAACCGGAAACCCTTTCACCACTGTATATTGTTGTACTTGTTTTGACGTTTTTTTATGCCTAAATGGGCACCATATTTGTTTTAAATCAAATCATAAACACTGGCCGAATAAGTAAATTTAAAAAACACACACAAAAACAATGAAAACCACAGGGACCAGCTAAGTGAAAATTCAAAATCAATGTTTAAAGGCACAGGTATTGTACGTAAGTTCCTTTTGGTTGTAATTTTGTAAGACAAAACTTCGTCTGTTCTATACACGGTTTCTCTTTTAATGTATCTCTCTAAGAACGTATTATAAAATAATGTGAGATTTTTTGTAAGATCAAATCTTTCGAAATGTAAGGATTCACTGCTCACAAGTTAAAAGAAACTTATTTCAAATTGTATAATTCAAAATCCTACTTCAGAAAAAGACAGGAAAACAAGTACTGAGTCTTAATAGTTTCAAAGGGAGCTTTGCCTATTGCAACTCAGCGTGACTTATAAGTGTACCAATATTGGTTTGGAATAGTTTTTATTTCGTTATTCAAAAGGCATAAAATAACGGGAAGACTAAATTGAAACAGCCGAGTTAAATGGTGAACATTTCATTGATTTATAATAGCTATTCATATTATGAAATGTTGCAATATGGTGTATTCTATTCCCCCTCCCCTCGGTATCGACAAAAGTTTTACTTGATAGTTCCGATTTCAATCTAAATATGCTAGTGTATGCAAGTCGCGCTTGTGTCCACTGATATCTCAAATCAAAACAGTTTCAACTTATAAAACCATTGTCGTTTTACAACTATCTCTTAATTTGTATTCAAAGTGACTTAATCCAAAGTAGGAGAAACAATAACGCCTAGAGAGAACAGCAAATACAGGCGTTAAAACTTCACATATTGTACTGAATGAAGCCTTCGAACATTACTTACTACAATCTGTACCGTTTGACAATAAAACGGATTGGAAAAATCATGGTGGAAGTATTTGCTAATTATATGATAGGTTTCATTTGTATTTACATATCCCTTGTATTGAGGAAAAAGTTCAAGATTTAATTAAAATTCAATATCAATTTACAGAATATTCACAAGACTATGGCCAAAATGAACAAATCATTATACATGTACAAAACAGTGTTGCCAGATGAATCAATGCATCTATTATAAAAAAACAACAACAAAAAACAAAACAAAAAACCAAAAAAAACCAAACCAATATGTAAATAAGTCATTGCGAAGTTAGAAGTATTTCTTTACCACGAATGAAACAACACTCACATGTAAGTTCATATCTCGACCACTACTTTTATAAGTTATGAAGTTCTTAACGGCTTAAACAATACTTTCTATAGTGATTTATATTTTGCATATCGTTCGAAGCAATCATGCTTTTTGGGTTATTAGTATTTCTCAAATCGAGGGGTGAAAGCGAAAAGGTTCCATCTTCTTCTTTATTTAATGTCACTTAGAACCTTTTTGCATTCACTCCTCAAACTGCACTCAATGAAACATCAGCATTTTTCACATCAGCATATTGCTTCAGCATATTCAAAAACAGTTTAGCAATCCAGTTTACTCAATCTTTTTAGTCTGTAACTTATCATAGTCCAGCTTGCTTTCTTATACATGTTTATATTCTGCCCAGGCAGCACTAAGTAACATTCTTTTTTCATCTTTCATCGTTTCATTTAAAACATATTTAAAAAAAAAATGTTATGAAAATGAAATGATGCAATCAATACTAGTGTCATTTCTTCAAGTTCTGTCATATCGTCTAATAATAGGAGAGGCAACTTCATCTAATGAATTAACGTTTAGTTGTAAAACACTAAGCATTCTATACCTATGTATGAAGTGTACTTATGATCCCGCCGAATAATTGTCATTGAAATGATGTAAAGAATTTACTTGTTTATATTGAAACGAAGTCTGTTGACATGAATTGATCAGCCCCAAACAACAAAGGATGTCATTTAATATTCATATTGCTTTTTTAAGTTTTGACACTTCTAACAGCGTGCATGGAGTGAACCGCCGTCAGATGTACGGTTTCCTAGAACAATAATACTTTGAGGGCACTCAAAAGGATACCAACAAATAAGCTAGATCTTTCATAGATTCATTCACCTCGGATGTATGTCGGTAAATCAGTAGAAGTAGTTCGTAATAAGGTATATAATAGTATTAATTAATTTTAGTGTTATACATATAGGTTTAAATTGATTGTCAGTGAAGTGTTTTATTGCAAAAAAATAAGATTCCAAAGAGTAGAGTCATGAACTTTAACCGCTAAATAGAAATTACTACGCGCGATCTACTTGCAGTGTAATTATTGTAAAGATTTCTGACATAGTAAACGTCCATATACATCCGAGGTTGTTTTCGATCGAAAATGGCCGAGGAGTTCCGAATGAAAATTTGGCATAAATTGAAAGGCAATTGCTTACTGATTACTACAATGTAAACTTAATGACTGAAAGTACATAAAACTGCAGGCTTACATTTCGAGAAAAGAACGCATATTTTACTGCGCATTAAACGCTTTTAAATGATACCAAAATATTTTGGATCCAAAGGCATTCGAAATGCAAATATTTTAGGATTGAAACCCTCAAAGGAATATTGAATGAAACCTTAGTACAGTTCTTGTCTTTGTTCAATTATGCGAAAGGTTTAGTTATATTTACATACCTTCGTTACAAAGAAAAATGTTTATGATAGATGTAAAGAAAAGACCCGTTTATTTTTAAATGAATAATGTTTATATGGATTGATTAGCCTCAAAACAAAAATAATGTTATTGAATATTTATATAGCTTTTAACGTTTTACGCTTCTAACGGCGTGCATGGAGTGAACAGATGTACGGTTCTCAAGAAGAACAATACGTTGGTAGCCCTATAAAGGTTATCTGACAGGGCATTTAATAAACATTTCGCATAGCAAACGTCGTAGCAATAAGAATAACAAGATTGAAATGAATCTTTATTATTTCTTCAGTGCAGTTGTGCTAACTTCATGTAAAGCAGAAATCCAGGTTCAAAACTATTTCCGATACACAGGGCCGGGTGTGATTTCTGGCACATTGATACAAGCTCTAACTGCACAATCAGGACTTAAATGTGCATCCACTTGCTCCTCGTTAGACAATACATGTGACGCATCCCGCTACCATGGGGCCACCAAGAAATGTGAACTTCTGTCAAGTCACCCAAACGGAACAGTACAATGGACCAGCAGTCCAGACTGGAAAGTTTATACTTCTCAGGTATTTGTGCCTTTATTATTTCAACTAATGCTGCTAAATAATCGTTAAAAGCAGTTTAAGACGCTTCTCGCCCGCTCGTCCGTCCTTCATTTACTATGATTTTGGTGTTAAGACGTTTCATAAAATATTAAGATTAACTAGATATCCGTTCTGTGCTTGTTCAATAAAGGAACAGAAAGTGTCAAAATATAGTTAACAAATATAGAGCATTTAACACAATCTTGGCGGAATGCTTCTTAAAGACATATTTTATTTTATTTTTTTAATTTAAAAAAGAATATATTGATAAATAATTTCAACAAAAACAAGAAGAAAATTGATGAGCAGACATTTTTAAATCTGACACAGTGTTTAGGTATATGATAAAGCAACCGTTTCGAATATCTATCAAACACTCGACTTTCGACTATCCATTAAAACAACCGTTTTGACTATCCATTAGGACTGCAGTTTTCGACTATCCATTAAAACACTTGTTTTGACTATCCATTAAAACTACTGTTTCGACTATCCATCAGAAAGACCTTTTTTTGACTATCCATTAAAACACTCGTTTTGACTATCCATTAAAATAACCATTTCGACTAGCCATTATAAATACCGTTTTCGACTATCTATCAAAACAATCGTTTTCCACTACCAATCAAAATAACCATTTTCGACTATTAATCAACAATCGTCTCGATTATCCAAAAAACCGTTTGACCTATCCATAAAAACGACCGTTTGGACAAAACATCTGTTCTCAGCAATCCATTTAATCAATCGTTTCGACTATCCATCAAACAGTCGTTTCGACTATCAATCGGAAAAATCGTTTCGACTATCAATCGGAAAAACCGTTTCGACTATCAATCGGGAAAAATCGTTTCGACAGTCCATGAAACAGTCGTTTCGACTATCAATCGGAAAATCGTTTCGACAGTCCATGAATACAACCGAATCGTCTTTTAAACACCCCCGTTTCGAATTTTATTTTAGGGATCATAATGTATAAACTATACGTCCTCTTTTATAGGATTGATCGTCACCTTAGCACAAAATGAAAGAGTTTAGTTTCCCCTCTCCCTCTCTCTCTCTCTTTATATATGAATATTATAATTTAATTCCTAAGGTATACTTGTTATCACACTATATGTAAAACCATGACACATATTGTATTTTAATTTTCGGCTAAATATGTTGTTACAATTAAAGCTAAATGCATTTATGTTTTGTTATGATCTGTTAACATGTCAAAGAGTATCCTGTGTTTCAAACGTGTGGAATTTTAATTAAGCAGATTTCTTTATTTTGTTACCTTCAGCCGATATCATGTGAACCGGGATGGTATAATTATGGTTCTTCGTGCTATATGGTCGAAACAACAGCTACCAGTACATGGCAAACGGCTCGTGACAATTGCGCAGCCCTGGGCGCGCACCTGGCCGTTATTACCGATGCTGCTGAAAACTCATTTATCGTGAACCTTCTGACGTCGCTCAATATTGGTTTTCCGGTTTTCTGGCTCGGTGGAAACGACATCGCTGTCGAAGGAACCTATGTTTGGGAGACGGCAGAGCTGTTTGTTTTTACAGCTTACTCACCTAGCAGTATTCATGGTATAGATAGAAACTGCATAAACATAATACCGTCTGAAGGCTGGTATGACGATGACTGTACACTTTTTCTGTATCATGTGTGTGAACGCCATTTCTTGTTAAAATAGAAATACTGAATGGATATGGTTTTTTGAAAACTCGAATAGATCGCATATCTTGGACGTATAAGGTATCAATTATGTTGCTTTGACATATAATTCATTACGTGTTTAACTCCAATATATTAAACTGCAAGATAGGAAAAGGAAGCGTTCCATACGGCGCAAGGTAGCATACGAGATCAGAAGAAGACATTGTTATCAAACAGATTTTTCAGTTTGTTATGCTTGTTTTTTAACCTTTATTACAAAATACAGTAGTCACATTCAGTTTTAGCGTAATGCATTCTTTAATATTAGGAATGGATTTAACTATGATAAAAACACCATGAGTGTTAAAACATTCTTACTATGAATTCCATTCAAGTGGCACATATAGATTAACGTAATGACATTTCTGTTCCTTTCTGTTTCTTTTAATGCATTCTTATATTAAACTCATTTTACTATAATGATAATAAAAACAAACAAAAGCATCATGTTCAAAGTTTAAATACATTTTAACGCTCTAAATATTTTACTTTTCTTCTACTAAACAAGGGAATATAACTTTACAATCTACCAAGTTTCATTTAATTTCTTCAGGTGGTTTCAGAGTTAATCTTTTCTTTTGTGTAACCACATAATGGCGATCCGTTTTCCCTTCGTGTATATTACGATGCTAAAAGGTGTCATTTATCTTCGACCAAAATAAAAAAAAAGATAAGGGCAATTTATAAGAAAATTGTCATTATCTTCTTGGATACAGTGATTATAAGGAGGACTTAAATATTTCAGCGGAATAGAGTTAGATTTGTGGCCATGATGTTATGAAATTTAAAATTGTCTAACTTTATTATCGGTAATCACCCAAGGTAAAATGAAATACCTCATTTGCCATTTGGTTGTTTCATTGAAAGTTTCTTACAAGTATTTATGTAGAAAGGTTTTTTGAAATACAGCGTTACGTTATACATGATTAATGTTTTTTTTTATAAGATCGTCTAAATGCTTTAAGCTTAAACACGTTTTAACCTTTTCTACACATAAACCCAATAAACCCCATGGAAAATTATTCCAAAGAAATATGTGGTCACCATGCATCATCATTTCGCATGGTTTTGTATCGGATACCTTAAACTTCAAACTCTTGAAAGTAATTTGACTTGGTTGTTTGCGAGGTTCCCTCACGTGCTGAAGATCTTCACAATGAATAGAAGATGATTATATTTCTCATGGTTTTTGTTTTAATAACATATGAAAAAAACTATATGGTGTAAACGCATATATAGAACAGTATAAAAGGAATACTATATATGACGGTTGATTTGGGTTGCATGACTTCTGGTTGCTTGCGTGAAGTCTACGAGTGTATGTACCTTTACTTTAGCAACAAGAAGTGATCTTATCAACAAGTCAACCCACTAATGTAGACTTGCTTTTCCCATACATTTCAGTATTTGTTTTAAATAGAAATAACAATAGTTTTTTTTACAAAACATTTAAATTCGACGACAATGACAATTTGATTGTGTAGTATTGTGAAGGTAGATTCGCGCATGCGCACAAGACAACGGTTAGTTACGGAATCAGCAAAACGCGTAGTGTAATCCAATGTTTCTATATGTTATGTTTCAATCATGACATGTTTCAGACGAAAACGAAGTTTATTTATATAACGCTTGATCGGATGTGTATCAAATGTCAAATCACTTAGTCATTACAATTAAGATCTATTAATTTATTTTTTTCCAATAATATAGGAAATCTTGACCTTCGATATTTCAGCATATAAGATTGCAATCATCATCATTTTGTTGTGCGCAAACAATGACTCTGACAGGTTGCTAACACTCTGAGGTTGATGTCCCTAGATGAAGCTCTCCAAATGCAATCATTGAGGTCAGACAAGATAATAACATTCCTATGGATGCTGATGTTCTTGGTAAAATCTTCCCGGAAGCGGTTGCGGTTATTGACTAACGCTTGATAGATGCAGTTCATGTAGCCCTTGGTTTACACTTTCTAGATGCTGTTGCTGAGATTCTTGGTTGACGCCTGTTAAATGTGTCTGCTGGGGTACCTGTTCGATGTTTGCTGGCTGACTTTGGTTGACGCTGTCGGTAAACGGTTGGTTTGTACCTTGGTTCATGTTTGCTAGATGCGGACTCTGCCGTCTTTGGAATACGTTCGGTGAATGTGAATGCTGAGATTCTTCGTTGACCATTACTGCATACGGCTGATGTGGTCCTCGGGTGAAATTTTGTGGACGAGGTTGCTGTGGTCCTTGATTGACCCTTGGTGGATACGGTTGTTGTTGTTGTTCTTGGTTGAAGCTTGGCGGATACGAGTGTTGTGGTCCTTGATTGCAGCTTGGTGTATATGGTTGCAGAGGTCCTTGGGTGGAGCATTGTGGATGCGGTTGCTGTGGTCCTTGATTGCAGTTTGGTGGATGAGGTTGTCGTTGTCCTAGATTAAAGCTCGGTGTATACGGTTCCAGAGGTCTTAGGTTGAAGCATTGTGGATGCGGTTGCTGTGGCCCTTGGTTAAAGCATCCATAATGAGTTTGCTGTTGGCCTTGATTGTAGCCATGTGGATGCAGTTGCCATGGTCCTTGGTTGACATTTGGAAGATACGATGGATGTTGTCCTTGGTTGTTCCTTGCTCGATTCGGTTGTTGTTGGCCTTGATTGACGCCTGTTTGATAAATTTGTTGTTGGCCTTGATTGACGCTTCCTAGATGGAGTTGTTGTTGGCCTTGATTGACGCTTGCTAGATACGGACGCTGTGGTCCTTGGTTGACGTTTGCTCGATGCAGTTGCTGTGGAACCTGATTAACGCTTGATAGATACGGTTGCTGAGGTCCGCTTGGTTGATACGGCGGTGGAGGTCCCTGGAAGACGTTAGGTAGATACGGTTGAGGTGATCCTTGGGAAGTGTTTGGTCGATACGGCGGCTGAGGTCCAAAGAGAGCGTTTGGTGGATACGGCGGCGGAGGGCCCTGGAAGGCGTTAGGTTGGTACGATTGAGGTGGTCCTTGGGAAGTGTTTGGTCGATACTGCTGTTGAGGTCCTAAGAAAGCGTTTTGTGGATACGGCGGCTGAGTTCCATGGAAGGCGTTAGGTTGGTACGTTTGAGGTGGGCTTTGGGAAGTGTTTGGTCGATACTGCTGCTGAGGTACTAAGAAAGCGTTTGATGGATGCGGCGGCTGAGGTCCCAGGAATGCGTTAGGTGAGTACGGTTGAGGTGGTCCTTGGGAAATGTTTGGTCGACACTGCTGCTGAGGTCCTAAGAAAGCGTTTGGTGGATACGGCGGCGGGGGTCTCTGGAAGACGTTAGGTGGGTACGTTTGATGTGGTCCTTGTGGATACAGTTGCGTAGGGTCTTGGTATACGTTCGATAGAGACTGTGGCTGTGGTATTTGGTTGACGCTTGCCGCATTGGGTTGCTGAGGTCCCTGGTTGAAGCTGGCCGAATATGAACGCTGTATGACGCTTGCAATATTATTACCATGAACATGATCATCTTCATAATCATAATAATCATCATCATAAGAATCATAATCATAATCATCGTCATCATCATCATAAAAATCATCGTAATTATTAGAATTTAAATAAGGATAATTATACTGTTCTGAATCATCGCTTTCAAAATTATAAGGACTGCTCTCGATATAAGTTGTTCGATGTGAAACTGGAATTCCCTCGGATGAAAGTGGTCGATGATTTGGTAATGTAGATCTGTTTACTGAAGAAAGAAGTAAGTATTAAGTAGAAAAAAGTAAATTTAATTCGAACAATAGTATTTGTAAAATAATATTTGTTAAATAACATTTGTAAAAATAAATTAATTCATTATACGCTTAAATTAAACTCCTGATATAAATAATTCATATTTTCTTTATCATTGTTATGATGACCTTTGCATTTATTTTTTAGTCAATAGATAAACACAAGTCCATAATTAAAATATCAACTCTCATTGCTATATTAACTGTACCTGCTTCTGATGTATGCGTTTCTGAGTCGTCTGCTTCTGGTGATACGAATACCGAATTTTCTGATTCATTTACGTCATTATCTCTGAAAATCGTATTTACATCTTCCTGCACAGTTGATCCATTATAGTCCGCGTTTTCAAGCAGAGAAACAATTGTGGGATTTGTAGGAAACAACGAAGCCCATGTTCGATGGTTAGGTATACGTCGTTTCACTGTAGGGGGCGCGTTATGCGGCGGCACAAAGGACATTCAAACCCGGCTCTGATATCCTGTTCAACTGCTTTTTTGTTGATAACCTCTTGCAGACATTTTTGGCAAAACGTATGAATACATGGTAATGCCCTTGGCTTTTGTATCTGATCTAAGCAAATTGTACACGTTAGAAGACTTTGAAGGGTACACGATGAAGCCATGACTGCCGTTAATGAAGCTTTCGTTCTTGTACAGACCTGTATGTATTTAAACGGTTGTTGCATAACTTTTATAAATATAAGAACATACACATATAAATGAAGACTTTAAACAAAGATAACTTTCCTATTTCGTCACCATTTTAAATGAAACGTAGCGCAGTCTACGCCGCTTACGGAGCCCCGCCTTCGGTATGTTACTAGAGTTTGATTGAGAGTTTAGTTTCTTTAAATACTTCGACAAACCTTTTCTTAACACGGCCGTCTGACGGAGCTCTGTCAAGCATTATTTCGGAAACTGGTTTGATGAAGTGTTTGATGATACTAATCGCCTTATCAAACTCCGGTAATAAAACGAAGGCGGGGCATTTAAAGCGTCACAGACGGTCTTTTGTTTCATTTAAAATGGTGTAATAAAGGAAAAGTTATCTTTGATTTAAGTCTTCATTTTAAGCTAAATGTGGCCGTCCAACGTAGCATGTATGACGTAATTTATCACATGGTATACACACACTGTATATCGTTATCGGTAAAAGGTAAATCCGTTCTTAAGATGTACACAATATATCATAAATGATCAAATATTTCAAATAATGGAACCTATGAATATAAATATAAAACGTGAATATTGAAACATAGGTATGACATAAACCTTATCTGTGTATGAACATTGCAAGATTTGACATGCCACACAAATTGATAAAAAATAAATAATATTTGAATGTTAATCATTTGCAATACATTCTACATTGTTCATAACCTCAAAAAATCAACTAAGACAAAATAGTTAAAATATAAGTTATAAAATAAACCCCATACTTTCGTTTACAATCCAGTTAATACAATTCATAAAAATATTAGTGTTATTCCAGTAGTTTAAACTGTACATAAAGAATTAACACCGACTTGAAATGCATAGCAATCGAGTTATATTGATTGTCATAAGCATTCAATCTCAAAATAGCATCGACGTAGTGCATAAGATAGTTGGGTTTTTATCAGTTGGTATCCTTATATTGCTATAAATGTGTATTCGTCATCTGTAAAAGATTTTTACAATTGATTTAAGAGAGCTCATTCACAGAATGTATGTTGGAAGAGATCTATTTTCAGAAGAGTGCCTTAGAATAAGATGCTTAGTTCTTACTTCTGTAAACTTCTGTTATGTGCAAGTGACTATCGGTTATTTATTCTTGTGTGTTATCTTCCTGTATTTTTCGGCAAAATTCATATCATGTTGGACTTGTATTAACATGTTTTCTGTGCCATATTTAAAGAAGATATATGATAAACCAACTCTCTTTTCTTGTTCTTTTAATGTTTAGTTTATTAACTCACTTTTATGAATTCACACCAAACGGTGATTCTCATTGCAACACAATTTTGCAAATCCTATATGTATATTGAAAACTACAGAAACAAGTGCAGTTTTCAAAAGTTAAAACATAAAACCCGTTTAATGGCACAGGGTCAACCCCAATGACATAGATCACACAAACAACAATCACAAACCAGAGAAATGGAACAACAACACAAAAATCCACAAACAACACACTACATATATATTTTTTAAAACTAGGTTTGTTTATCAAGGATTGATAGGTACCGCCTTTGAACGGTCAGAAAAATGTAAATATACTGGGGATTTAAACTAGGTTGTGTGCACAATCTCACTCGTTTACCAAGAGCAAGCCTAAAATAATTCCGGAAAACTCAACTTACAGTAGTAGTTTTTCCCAAACACAAATAGAGATAATGGTGTTCGGTAATGCCAAAATGAAATTTACCTGTGATGAAATTCCCTGTGTTAAAACCGAAAGTAGAAAACTTTTCATTTAAATCATTTTCTTCAACCTTATTATGGAATATTAAGGTTTTTAAAGGTAATATCCAAAACAAAGGCTTCAAACCCAAACATCTAAAAGCCCTTCTACCAATAAAAAAATGAAAACTATATTGACACGAGCAGTAGTCATACAAGTACGTAAAACCCCTATACGGTTAGTTTTCGTTTAGGAGCCAAAAAGACGCTGAACGTAAGACACAAAACATCACAGCCCAATGCATCAATTTAGCATAATCAAAAACTGTTGGGGGTTATATCGCATAGTAATTGTCATTTAGAGAAGATGTAAATGCATGTTTTGACAAGGTGCTATGCACAAAGCCTCATACTTGTCCCGTCATCGCTTCTAATACTATACTATAACTGCCGAGCGCCAGGCAATGAAGCTATTGGTAGCAAATATTTTAGTTAACCCTTTTGTGTATTTTACTGCATAGAAAACAAAGTATATTTGCCTTTTTCTTGCGCAAAAACACTTGATAATTTCCTCTTTGTAACGAATTCAAACCATTGAAGGAAGAATAAGTTATGTGTGTGTTTTTGGTTTAGTTCCGCATTGTATTGTAATGTATGACTATGCGGCTACAATGTACGGACCAGTCTTTGGGCTCGAGGTAAACACAGAGAATGTCATTTATTGTAAGTATTGTTATTCAAGTTTTGAACTATGAGACATTACGATAATCGAAGGAAATGGGATTATATGCGCCTATATAGAGAATCAGTTCATGTCATTTATTTTCATCCGAAAATCAACCATGTGTTTCATTTTGATGTATGGTGACCAACTGTGATTTTAGTATCATTTAAGAGGTAACAAATATGAAAAATAAGTTACCAAACTTCATGCAAAACAAAGCTTCTGAAGTTCGTAATATTGTTATTTTATTTCAACTAAATTTTTAAGGCCTAAGAAGATTTTTTGTTATATTGGTGTGTATTTCTTTGCACTCAATGATGTCAAAATATTATGGGTCACCAGAATTTCAAACTTCGAGCATTTGTGGGTCGGATATTTTTAAGAGTACTGATTAAAACCTTCGATCATTACTTGTAAGAAACTAAGTTGCATGACATACTATACGTCCTTTGTACTATTTGAAAATAATATGGATCGGAAAAAGCATGGTGGAAGTATTTGTCAACTTCAATGTATTTTAAAACATACAAGAAATAAAACATGTGTTATTTAATTATGTGATTAGTTTTATCTGTATTTACATACCTCCGATATGAGGAAACAAAGTTTAAGATTCAAGATTTATTAACAGAATACCAAAAATGACATATGAATAAAATATTATACAGCACAGTTTTGCAAGAGGATTCAATGCATATAAAAAACGATTAAACAATTAACTTATATGTTAATATGTTAGAAGTATTTCTTTACCATGAATGAAAAAAACAAACATTTAAGTGCGTATCTGGACTATCACTTTTATTAGTATTCAATTTCTAAAAGGTTTAAGCAATTTTTTATAAAGTGATTCGTATCTTTCATATCGTTCAAAACCTTTAACAACATTATCATCGGCGAAGCAATCATGCTAATTGGGGTATTAGTTCTCCTGAAATGCTCTTAATGAACCATCAACATTCTGCGCATCAGCATATTGCTTAAACATATTCCAAAACAGTTTAGCATTTTAAAATCCGGTCAAATTTCAATCTGTTCTTACTTATGTATGTTCTATATTCTGAAAAGATATCACTAAGTGACATTTTATATACAATATATTACAATAATATGTTATGAAAAAGAAATGCTATTAGTATTTGTATCGTTTCTGGAAGTTCTAATATTTCGTCTAATAAAAGGAGAGGGATTCTAATGTATCGTTTAGTAGTAAAATACTATTCATTCCATGCATATATATGAAGTGTACTTTGGATCTTTTCCACAGACCCATTGTCACTGCAATTATGTTAAGAATAAACCTGTTTATTTTACAACGAAGTCTGTTGACATGTCGAATTGATCAGCCACAAACCACAAAGGTTGTCATTTAATATTTATATCGCTTTTTACGTTTGACACATCTAACAATGTGCATAGCTGATATAATTATGTTAAATGTTGATGTCGTAGTCGATTGCTAGTCTGCCCGCCTTACTATTATTACGGTAATTGCCGATTACAAGCACTTCACACTCGACTGCGTACTAGTTGCAGTGGTCTTAACTATCACCTTTATTGTAAAAATATTATCAGCTCTCCTCTTTGCGAGTGTGGTGAAGTTGAAAGTAGTACTCACTATTTTATGCATTGTCCTTTATATACCGACTCTCGACAAACTTTCTTTCGTGATATGTCAATTATTACAGAAATTAACATTGGTTTCATTCTCTATGGCAATCCAACACTAAACAACGTAAACAGTTCCAAAATATTTGATACTGTTCATAAATTCACACATGACTCGAAACGTTTCTGATCATGACCTGACTTACAGTGTTTCCCCAATATGGTATGTACCCAACTTCTTTTCTTCCTTCATATCTGTCCACACCCTACTTATATATCCTTTATACTGTCACTTGTGCTTATTTTGTATCTATTATGTATCGTGTTTGAAATATTGAATCCATATCTAAAAAAAACAAAAACTTATTCCTATTTTTTAGCATTAGAAACAACTTGTCTCGCATAAATGATATATATCGTCTAATCGTCAATCATACGCATTTTTCTGGCAAATGAGTAATATTATTCCCTTGGAGAAGAACACTATAAGCTTTGCTTTCGTTCCAATCCATTTCAATATTATAGACAAATTGTGTGTGTGTGTGTGTGTGTGTGTGTGTGTGTGTGTGTATATTCTGTGTAGTTTGTTTGTATATGTTGAATAAAATATGTTTAAATCAAATGTTGATGCCTGCTGTTCCCATACAAATTTGTCTTAAATTGAAAGGTAATTGCTTACTAATTTTTAAAATGCAAACTTAATGACCAAAAGTACATCATACATAAAGTTATAAATGTTTGTATATATTTGCTCTAAATGTCAACCGAAATCGGACGTCAGCGACATATTTTGGTACAAAAGCAGGCCTAAATTTCGGGATAAAGAACGCATATTTTACTGCGCACATAACGCTTTCAAATGAAACCAAAATATCTTTGATCCAAAGGCGTTCACAATACAAATATTTGAATTAACACCTAGAAGGAATATTGAGTGAAACTTTCGTACAGTTCTTGTCTTTGTTCAATTATGTTATAACTTCAGTTATATTTACATACCTTCGTTTTAAAGAAAAAGGTTTATGATCAATGTAAAGAAAATACCCGATCATTTTAAATGAATAATGTTGATATGGATTGATTAGCCTCAAAACACAAAGAGTGTCATTTAATATTTTTATCGCTGTTTACGTTTTGACGCCTCTAACGGCGTGCATGGAGTGAACAGATGTACGGTTCTCAAGAAGAACAATACTTTGAGAGGTATAAATGTCATCTTACAAGGCATTTCATGAACATTTCGCATAACAAACGTCGTAGCAATAAGGAGAACAAGATTGCAATGGATCATTACTATCTCTTCAGTGTAATTATGATGACTTCATGTAAAGCAGAACTCCGAGTTCAAAACTATTTCAGATACACAGGTTCGGGTGTGATCTCTGGCACATTAGTAAACTCTCTGACTGCGAGATCAGGGCTTAAATGTGCATCCACTTGCTCCTCCTTGGACCATATATGTGACGCATCCCGCTACCACGGGGCCACCAAGAAATGTGAACTCATGTCAAGTAACCCAAACGGAACTGTGCAGTGGACTAACAGTCCAGACTGGAAAGTTTATACATCTCAGGTATTTGTTTCTTTATTTATTCAACTAATGCCGCTAAATAACCGTCAAAAGCAGTTTAAAAAAACAACCTTTCCGCTCGTCCTTCATTTTTACGTTTCCTCTGAATCACTCTCGTTTTGAATTTTAGATTTAGAACCATAATGCACGAACTATACGTAATTATGTTATATTATTAATCGTCATCTTAGCCCAATATGGAAGTGTTTATTATCTCCTCAAACTAGATGAATATATATGATTTTTTTTTAAAAATATGAAGTTATTATCCTAAGATGGATACATGTTATAACACTATATCGTGTCTATAAAACCTTGACGCAGACTGTTTTGTAGTTGTCGGTTTATGATGTTTTTAGAATTAAAGCTAAATGCATTTACGTTATGTTATGCTTTGTTCTGTTTGTCAAAGAGGTATTGTCTTGTGTTTTAAACGTGTGGATTTCTTCTGACAATTTTAATTAAGCAATCTGATTTTGCTATTATGTTTTCTTCAGCCGGTATCATGTGGACCGGGATGGTATGAATATGGTTCTTCGTGCTATATTGTCGAAACAACGGTTACCAGTACATGGCAGACGGCTCGTGATGATTGCGCAGCACTGGGCGCGCACCTGGCTGTTATTACCGATGCTGCTGAAAACACATTTATCGTGAACCTGCTGACGTCGCTCAATATCGGCTTTCCGGTTTTCTGGCTCGGTGGAAACGACATGGATGTCGAAGGAACCTATGTTTGGGAAACGGCAGAGCTGTTTGTTTTTTCAGCTTACTCTCCAACCAGTATTCACGGTATAGATAGGAACTGCATAAACATAATACCGTCTCAAGGCTGGTACGACGATGACTGTACACTTTTTTTGTATCATGTGTGTGAACGCAATTCTGGTTGACTGAATGGGCGTGAATGAAATACTAATTGAGCATGTACAATTCAAGACTCGGATACGTCGCATCTTTAGATGCATTATATGTATTTGATGTTGTATTGTATTGACTCCGTGTTTTACTTTAAACATTTGTACATTAAACTTTTTTATAAAGCATAAGGTATCATACGGGAGCAGAAAACGACAGAGTCATTAGACGTTTGTGTATTTCAACCTTGTGTACGAAAGACAGGTGTCATATTTAGCTTTTGTGTTAATATAAGTTTTAATATTACGAATAATTTGTACTGTTTTAAAATCGCACCAACATTTTATGTAAATTTTTGAAGGAAGTGAAACACAGTGAATTTCATTAATCTATATTTGCCGTTAGAAATTTAATGGTCATTTGGGTAAAAAGCATATAAAATGCACACACTCAGAATCTGTTTTAAGCATAGAAAGAACGCTGAACTAAACATGTGATACCAACAAAAGTGACGGGCTCACAGCGAGTCGTAGCGGTCAGTGTCTGCATTACTGACACGCTTATTGCCTAAAATTAGTGTCGTATGTATAAGTACCATTTGTGCTGGTTATAATAATACCTTAATTTCTTAAAATAGGTTTTAAAACTAATATAATATTAACTTAATATAACTTAACATCTGAGTTTTAATAAAATTAAAGTTTGATATTTATTTCAAATTTATAGAACTTTTTCTATTTAACTGTATTCTTAAATACATACAACATTGACGTAACAATTAATTACAAACTAATGCTTTTAAAAAGTGTAGCCCAACTGTTCTTTTTGTGTGATCAAAAAATAACTTAACATCTGAGTTTTAATAAAATTAAAGTTTGATATTATTCATTTTAAATTTATACTACTTTTTCTTTTTACCTGTATTCTTAAATACATACAACATTGACGTTACAACTAATTACAAACTAATGCTTTTAAAAAGTGTAGCCCAACCCATTTTTTTTGTGTGATCAATATGTAAGTTTATGGATACTTTGTCTTGGTAGTAACAAAAACAATATATAATTAAACTGATATGTTGTAACTAGTTATCAACAAAACCTGCCGTCAACACACACGCACACAGGCACACACACGCACACAAGCACACAGGCACACAGGCGCTCACACGCACACAGGCACACACGCGCCCACACAAAGACATACTTGGATCAAAAACATCAGAATGCACCATGTTGGACTAAAAGTTGTAAATAAAAATCCTGGATAATGGAGCCGCTCCTGATTATTTTTATTATAAAAACACACACACACACGCACGCACGCACGCACGCACGCACGCACGGCACACGCACGCACACACGCACGCACTCTCACGCACACGCACACACACACACACACACACACACACACACACATACGGGGTTCAGTTATGGTCGAGTAGGTTGATCGCATTTCTGAAACATTGTTGTGAAAAGCATGTATTTGCATTTGTGTAGGGGTAACATCTTTTGAGAAACATGCGAACACAATATGTTTCAGTCAAAATGTAATAAAGTCAAAGGATATTTCCATTTTTAGACTGAAATGTTTTTTCGCATTGAAAGGTCCAAAAAAGTATTTTAAAGTAATTAATTACTTAAATAGGATGATTTTACATTGATACATAGCAGGACACATTTGCATTTGTAATTTTCATTTATTTTCAGTGATTGGATTTGAGAAAAGATTTTTGTGATTCAATATGTTTTTCTTTGAACAGTGTTAAAAAATGAGCTTGTCTCGTCTACCTATACCCGATTTCAGTGCTTTTATTTACAAAGGCGATCCAGCTGTTGATCGGATCCAGACGAGATATTATGCCCGGTAACATTGCAACCTAGTTTAGAAAATACATAATGATCAAAGGTCATGTTCAAGAGTTGACAATATGTATATGAACAACAGCAGAAACAAGTCCAGTATTCGAAAGTTTCATCAGAAACTCCGTTCAATGTCATAAAACACAACAACAAACAATCACAATCAAGGATTGTTAGGTACCGCCTTGGAACGGTCAGTAAAATGTAAATTTACTGGGGTTAAAACTAGTTTGTGTGCACAACCTCACTCTTATCCCAACAATCCCGAATAAAGTAAAAACGTAAATGGAAAAAATTTATCAATGAATGCATTAACTTCACGAAACTTAATAATGGAACAATTAGTATTAACACTTACAATGGCAATTCAAGACCATAATGCGTTAATATTGCGATATGGCTGTTGATCGATGTCACTCGATATGAATGCCCAAACGCGTTGTTACTTCGTTTAGTAATAATTGGATAACAAATGATAAGTGAGATGCAATCGCGGACGACGACGACGCGGCCGGACGATATGACCCCTATTTGGCTTACTTGTTTCTTAGGGGAAATATAATTCGAAGAACAAGGGTGGTAACTTTACAAAAATAGATCCAAGGGTTATAATCCTTGCGTAGTTTATACTCTAACAGTGTCATATGTCAATGCCAAAGGTTTCGTTCGACTCCTTTCAGTAGTGTGTTAGTAAGGCGTAACAATTGTAAAAAAGTTCTTAGAGAGATACCTTAAACAATGTATTTCAGAGTTACAATTCATTCCTGAGCTGTGCACAACTTCAATTCCCTAGCGTTCTTATAATGCTTCAGACAAAGAAGAGATATAATATTGTGAGAAATTTTACCATATGTCCTTGCTGACAAATAAGAATAGAAAATATGGCTGTTGGTAATACAAGCGTTACAGAAAATCATCGCAGCCGAGCCAATGCAAACATCAACAAATAATACTACCACCATCACTCTTCCTCCTCATCCACTTACTCATACTCCTGTTGCACCTTCTACTACAACTCCTGTGACTTATTTTACTAATGCTACTGGATACTACTGCAACTGCTGCTGATACTGACTACTACTACTACTACTACTACTACTACTACTACTACTACTACTACTACTACTACTACTACTACTACTACTACTACTACTACTACTACTACTACTACTACTACTACTACTACTACTACTACTACCACAACCACTACTACTACTACTACTACTACTACTACTACAACTACTACTACTACTACTACTACTACTACTACTACTACTACTACTACTACTACTACTACTACTACTACTACTACTACTACTACTACTATACTACTACTACTACTACTATAACCGCCACCACCTTCACCACCACCACCACCACTTCTTCCACCACTACTTAAATATTACAATTAAGCATATAACCATTGATGGAACAAGCCATTATGAAACACGAAAATCATTCCAACTTATATGTAATTTTCATATACTCACCAACCAAATACAGACATCAACAGCAAATGAGCATTTTCGTACCCCAGAGTGCTGATGCTATTTGTAGATTTATCATTAACAAGCCTATGGTGAATGAGAATCCAAATGAATGAAGATAACAGTCTGAATGGTGATACTTTCACCAGACACAACTCGTCCATCAGTCTGGATTTCACAATTTAACAAAACAACAGTTTAAGTTTGATTTTAGTGTATTCTTGTTTTGGTGGTACTCAGTTGATATCATCATAGAATATGAGTCGATGTGAGTTCACATACGGGATCAATACATTGGGGTAAGCGATATTACTTCATTCGTCTGAAATGATGTCATTATGTAATTTATCAGACGATGGGAGAACACAGAAACAGTTGACGACATTGTGGTTGGCCACATTAGGGCATTTGTCCTTTACATTAGTTTTAGCGATAGTGTTCTATTTAAGCCGAACTCATTGCAACGATAAGGTGACCCATTTCAAAGCGCATGCTACATGTCAATACAATGTTTGAAATTAAGATGAGGTTATATTTTTAAAAAGTTAAAGGAAAGGAGATATTGATAAAGATGTCTACTTTGGTAAGATTTATTAAGTTTGATCTAAATATACTTGTTTTATAAATCGGATTTTAAAGATATTTCGATAAGGCGACCATATGCAACAAACTGTACGTGGTTTGTCCTCGTTCATTTATACATATATTTGAAACCAAATTTATAGTAATTTTTAAATTCTCCTTCTTTTTGCAGCTTAAGATTTAATGTCTTAAAAACGTGTGCACATGCTTGTAATACATTTTCAAAAAGATTTGACTTGGTAAAACTTTCTTGTTTATTCTCTCCCTTGCTATATAAGTGACAAAGTGTTTTCACAGTTGAATATTATACTTAAACTACAACTGACCCCAGACTCATTACATGATCTTGGTTGTAACTTACAATTGTCTGTATTGACGTCAACAATTATTACATGTCATTATCACGAGGGACATGACGGATGTCATATACATGTGTACATATATATTTTGATGATTGAATCACTTCCAACCTCATTGAATTTGACATATCTAACATTGCTCCGGAGTAGGAATTAAGACGTTTATCTTACGACCGTGTGTGTGCCTGCCGTCCGTCACGGTAAGGGCATACCTTTGACTGTACATATTAGCGATCGCTACTGTTGTTTACATTGCCGTTTGAATTCCCAGGACTGGTATTCTATACTGGTCTTAACTGGATCTAAGAACGATGTAGCTAATCAGATTGCTTGTTATTTATAACTGACCAATAGAGTGAATGAAGTCAATCATGTATGACCATAAGATTGACTTAAGTTACATATTGAATACCACCCCAGAATGGGATCGGTTAAACTTCCTCAGCAACATTAAAATTCCTTATTGGGTCAATGAGTTGCCTCAGCATTAACTGTACAATCTATTAACGTTAGTTAAATATATCGCGTTTGATTTGTTCTTAATTTAGCTGATGCTTTCTTTTTAAGATCATGTACGTTGGGGTACTTTTTTATGATATGTGGGTGCCCATGGCATAGTGTTAAACTATGATAAATGGCTTGTGTATTTGTAACTGTACTATCTGTTGCTTTCTGTATATCGAAACAACGAGCATAAAATACTAGCGTGTATGATTAAGCTCCATTCGCTTTTTTGCATGCTCTATTCTATATTTTCAGCGCCCATTAGTAATGCTTCTAGCGTTACCGTTGATATTTTGCGAACGCACCGAACATTCTGTTTTCCACTTCAATTATGACCCGGAAACGGTAATGTTATTTTTTATTACAACCACATGCTCTTGTCTTTCTGTATCATACTATATAACATTACATTACATGTAGTTTGCAAGCTTCAGATAATTGTAACGAAAATAAAGCACTTCTTTTACACTATTCTATCGATAAAACGTACAATAATTTGTAAAGAGGCTAAAATGGCAAATAACATTGATCATAGCCGTATGGTTATGACGAAGATAACAACGCGACATTATAGTGATCATGCAGAAAGCAATTTCTTTTACTTGAAATATCTCAACACTTTGAGTATGTTGTTGTGCTTTAGAAGCCTTGTTTATGATAAATGCAATTTATATTTCTTTTGATTAATTTCATATTTAGTACGCTGCGAAATTTCCAAATTATTACAAAGAAATACTTTAACTTATCAGATATACATCTCCAATTTCCAAAGCTAAACATTAGTTTTTCTAATTCGAAGAGGCTTAATCTTATTTCCAGGGTTTCTTTGTTGGTCATAACACGGTCGAGTGTTTTATAGCTATGTTAACGGACAACGAACGAAGAGATGTACACACGGACGCTGGACTTTATGCCTTAGAGGTGTTATATATTATATTTTCATTCTTTGAATTCTAATTGCTTAACGAGCACATTTTGCTAGGTTTATTTGCAGTAGTATTTAATGTTAACCGAACCTGTCCGCTCTTATCCGTCATATTGGAGTTTTAAGACTTTATCAATTATACATTTTTTTGCTATATATAACATAATTATGTCATAAAACAGTCCAGCACTTCCAATCTGTTATTCATGTGTTGTTCTTTACATCCAAATGTAAAGTTATATTTAGCAAGATAATTTTCTAATACCTTCTGTTTTAGCTTCAAATGATAAAGAACTGGATTGGAAAATTTCCCGAAATGTCCATCTACCATGATGACCATATGCTGAGTTCCTACATAAGACAACACATTTGTTACAATAAAATAATAACTTTAATTGAAAGAAAAACCCCACCAGGTAAGGTGCCTTCGGTTGATATTTGGAATGAAATAAAGAAAATGGTGTACCGATGTAGTAATTAGATGTATGTTTGAAATTAATTTACCAGTTTAATACACTCGGAGATTCTCACCAATTTTTCGCCATTATTTACTTAGTTCTTAGCATATTATAAGTCAATCGGTAATAGCATGTTGAGTACAACATCAGCTTTATTTAGGGATAATAGAAACAACCATAATTTTGGCTCCGACGACACATCCAACGCCTCACGTTTCCTCTTCTGCAACATTGCCTCCGTTTGTCCAAACGACCAAACTACCACAACCGATGTCGTTTAATATTGCGAGATCAACTACTGTGCCTTCCACATCAAGTTCACGAAGTCTTACAATTTTTACAAACGTGTTGCTGCCTACACGAGTACCCATAGCATCAAATTTTAAGTTCTCCGACATCTACTTCTGTAACAGATGATATGTCTACAAACGCATCAGGAATAGCATCGACCACCAGTTCACCAACACAAACGACGCTATCCATCCTATTTACACAATCGGGAAGAAATACTTCAGTAGTAGACTCAAAATCAACAGTGCAAGAAATAACAGCTACAAGTCCTCATACGACATACTCAGGTAAATTAAATTACCACATAAACTGCATAATTATTTATATATCCAGTTCTGAATATTTCTGCTTTAGAATGGATGGTAGTTCTGGAAATATTATCAGACACTAATTCTTCTCTGCAGGAGGTCATAACTAGACAAGACAGCAGTGTAACATGGTCATCATTGTTTATTCTTTATTTTGATTGCATTTAGACAAACTTGCGTAATTCTTTGGTCAAAGAAATTGTATTGTTAATTGCAGGAAACATCATTGAAAATATCATCTTCACTACCAAAGTACGAAAACCTTTGACGACACAATCAGCTACCCAAAGTTCACAACCGTTTGTGATTTACGATGGTCCATATAAACTAGTCAGTATTTTCTTTAGTTCTCTTGTTAATATAAATATCATGTATATTTCTGCTTTTGTTGCAATTATTGGGTTAAGGGTTTGTTGGTGTTGATTTTCTACATGGAATAAATATCTTACAAAAACGATAGGCATCTCTTTTAATTTATTTTGGTATGTTAAATTCAACTTTATTTACATGTTGACAAATTATAATACGTACAGTCATAACATCCTTTCTTTTTCTTTACACTATACACCATGTTTTACTTTTAAATAACGTTTGCTGAATGTGCTTGCTTAAAGTTAACTGCATTTTACAAAGATTGATAACATATTCTATTCTCATCATTTGACAACGACAATGGACATCCATGTACCAAACTTCCAAAAACACTGTACATTGCTATTTCAAATGTATTATTTACAGACTGAAGCTATAGTTGTGGAACCCGGAAAATCCTGTTTTGTTCACAATTTGACAGAGGAAGAAAGACAAATGATAACATCGGGATCGAAACAGAGCTTTGAGGTTGTGAAACTTGTCTAAATAGTAGTTAGTAATAATCAAGCCAATTTTGATACCGGATGACAACTACAAAATAAAAGTGTTACCATATTTGAATTATTGTCAATACAAGCAACTATGTTTAAACTTTCAGTTTGTATATGACGTCGATGATGATGACGATGATGATGATGATGATGATGATGATGATGCTGCTGCTGCTGCTGATGATGATGATGATGATGATGATGATGATGATGATGATGATGATGACGATGATGATGATGATGATGATGATGATGATGATGACAATGACAATGACGATGACGATAACGATAACGATGATGATGATGATGATGATGATGATGATGATGATGATGATGATGATGATGATGATGATGATGATGGAGGTGGTGGTGGTGGTGATGATGATGATGATGATGATGATGATGATGATGATGATGATGATGATGGTGGTGATGGTGATGATGATGGTGGTGATGGTGATGGTGATGATTCTGATTGGTCTGAATATTAATATAATATATTTTCAGAATGCTCTCCTGTATTCAAAGCTAGATCCACACAGTGGTTGGAACGTCACTGGTCAAATCGGCCACATGTCAACAGAGGTCCAAACATTTTGCACCGGGCCCGTTTATGTTCTCTGGTAGTTTGTAAAACGGTGTTGAATACAAAGTTTTGTATAACATATAATATAAGGTTATTATTTATTGACTTGTCTTGTTGAACGGGTACATTTTAGTACGATACATTCTTATATATTTAAACCATTGTTATGCTAAACTCATTTGACTTTAATTATCAAACAAAACTAAAGTATATGTGGAAAAATATTAGCTTGAATAACATTAGCCAAACCAATATTATGGGCTTATCAGACACATTAATAGATGAACATCTTTACTCCCGAATTCTATTCTATATACCATGCGCCTGGCAAAATGGCAATCGGTACCTATTATTAAACTAACTGATGGGTAAGCAAGTGGAAATATCAGAACAAGTCCCTAGCTGGACTATTTAAGTAAGCAACCGGAAATATCAGATCAAGCCCCTAGCTGGACTAGAACATTCGACGTCCTGCCCCGTAACCCTACCTTAGTGCTAGTGCAAATCGGTGAATTGATGTTGGGAATAATGGGTTTTACATTTCGGATTTGAGTTTAAGACTCAAGCCAATAGTTTATATTGGCCCTGTTAACTGTTCTGCTTTGATATTGGTAGTGCAGTTAAAATCGGAAATATAGCCTTTATGACGGCACGATTAAGATAAGAAACTGCATGTGAAAGATAATACGGACGGCTCATGACCCACAGCAATGTCGTCGGCGGTGAGTGCTTTCAATTTATGATAATATGCCATTTTACCACATTTAAGATGAGACTAAGAAATGCATATAATGTTTTTATTAGATAGTAATACAGACGCTCAATGTCTATAATCATGAGTTTGGCTATTTCTGTAAATCAACACGTTTTATCCCTGAAATTCATGAACGACTCGACAGGATTTAGGTGAATTATTTGGCAATGCCATGTAGTTAAAGATACAAACATTTTGTTATTAAATATAATCCAATTTTATTTGGAATAACCGCTATTTATAAAGCAACATTGTGAGTTATTAGTATTGTCGTAGCAGATTAATATCATCCATTACAATGACACATAATTATAATACGACTGCGCATATACTGTTGCCGTAATATTTTATAACTGATAAACAAAAGAAACAACTTAATGTTGATTGAACAATGGAATACATTTCTTTCTTACTGAATTGTACTCTTTATGTGCAAAAATAATTTTGTCTGATTAATTAACCATTTCTTATTTGACGTTATTTTATAGGGGTTCTTACTGTGGATACATTTAGCAGCCTATTATATGGGCACTGCTGAAAGTGATCGTATCGAGACCAAGAGTTTTATGTTCCTCTATGACCCTGAAACGGTATGTATTTGCTTAAAAATACATGTATATTCTCTCAATGTTTTAAAATAACAAATGACTGAAAAGCAAAACATGTTTCATTGACTGCAATTTTTAGAATGCTTTATATTAGTTATCAGAAAAGATAATACAATATAATAATTGTTGACGAGCTCATAAAGAATTAAGTTAAAATGAATTTTTTTCTAGTTACTGAAAATCGTTTTCTTTTTTGAACGTGGATGCAAGTTTGGACACGTGCCAGCTTCCGGGGGAGGGTGAGGGGCTATTTTTAGCCTGAAATGGTGTATTGTGTTGTCACCTCTCCCCTCCCCCAAATTTGCTACTGATTTATAATATCCAAATTGAGGCTACTTCTAATTCCTATGTAGGTACATGTATAACGCTTTTGAATAATAAACTCCCTTTAAAAAAATAAGATAATGTGAACGGAACTTTTAAAGGGAGTAGACACCAGATGGTCCAAATATCGGCAAATACAGTATTTCGTCAAGCCTAAAATCGTCATTGCGAGCTAGTGGGAGGTCGATAATACATCGTTTTACATGATAACATTAGTTAACGCAGCAATAATTTTGCTGTCTCATCTGGTAAATTTCGAACTGTAAAAATGCACAAAAACTGCGAAAGTTGCATGTGTCGTAGTTAGTAAGATTTAATGCGTTGCTCAAAACGATGTCAATTTTTGGTAGGTTTTCGACCATTTTCTGGTGTCTGGCCCCTTTACTGATTTAATTAATTGCGCTTATAGTTTGCACATTCACAAAAAAATGTCACACGTTCGAAAATGCTACAATATTTTGTGCCATTTGTAATTTGATATATGTGTAAGTTTTAGATTAATTTCAAAATTTGCCCAATAGGGATTTTTTGTAGGTTACAACCATTTAGCCTGCTTTGTTGCTAACTTGACAGATCTAGAGAAGCAGGATGTGCACACGACCTCTGGAATCATAGCTTTAGAGGTTCGTAAATATAACCTGGTTCTATCAACGGTTATGTATATCTCAAAATGCTAAAATTTCTGGATTTTAACTCTGTTTCATACTTTTTTAGATCCTTCATGCGAGCTAAAATATGATATATTAGGTTTAATAGTACTACGGTTGGTTCCAAGGGGTTGTATTCGACCCGAGGGGATTTGCAGATTCTGATATCAACGGGCGCATTTTTTAGCTTCTACAAAAATCCACGAGAGTCAAATACGAGATTCCGGATAAATACACAGTCGGGTTATAGGGTTATAAATACTCCGTTTGTTCAAGCATGTCTGTGGGTTTTGGGCGATACTACAAGTACCGTTCATATATACCATGCTTCTTTTCGACAGGCATGCATCAATTGGCTCACATTGGTTCCCGTTTTCAAAGCTGAATACAGCAGCAAGCGTGAACCAATATCCAAAATTTGACATCGTCAAATCACTAAGAAATATTTTTTAAGATGCTGATTTCACTCGTCTAGCGCCTTGTAAATTCCGAATCTGAAAAAAAACACTAGAGACGAATACAACCTCCCGGATCAAAACGCAATATTTCGTTATGCTTTGCTGCTTTTACAAAACGTATTTTATTATGGAATGTGTTGAAAAAAAGCAGTTATCAAATTTAACGGCCATCCACAGTGCAAAAACCTATTTGAAGGACAAAAACATCAATATTTAAACAATAAACAATCATTTTTCATTTAGTTTTGAGGTTCAATATTAAGCAAACATAAAATATACATTCGTTGCAACATTTGTAGGTATAAATTAAATGAAAATGCTTTTTGAATCAAAATCTGATAAAATTTTCTTTTTTTCGTAAAATTTGTTTAACTCCCTTGTTCAAAAATGTTTTGAAAAAAAAGTTTGTTTTACTCTTGAAAGAGATTGTTTCTAAAACTTAGTTAAACATAACCTTTTTAAATATATTAATTGTTTGCATTCCCTACCTACTTTTGCATTGTGGAAGGCCCTTAAAAGAAAAGTAATTCTAATGCAAAAACTAAACTAGAGTGGTTATTTAAAACAGTGCTGAATTGTACTGAATATCATTGCTTGTTGTGAACTAATTTTCTTTGGAATCTTATCCAAAGGTTTATTCCACATGTTTTATGACAGAATGCGCTTTTAAAAAAGCGTAAAGACATATACGATATTTAATAACTTTTGATGTTATGTGTTAATAAGAGTTGAGATTGAGATTAGGACTTGACTTAAGTATTTTTGTGATATTGGGCCCGATATTTGCATTATATTTAGCTGAAAATGATCAGAGACTGGATTGGTAATGTTCCTGAAATCCACATTTACGCTGACGACCCAATGCTGTCCATTCGGCTTCAACACATGTGCAGCCACCTGCTTATCTACTTTCTAGACAGGGATACTCAAACGGGTAACCAAGTTTGCATTTGCTTTGAAATGACCTCAGTATATTTCTTGTTGAATACTTACATTAACAATTTACTAACCTTATGTTATGATATGTATTTTATATGGACCAATTAAAACTTTAAGTTAAAGGACGATTCAACTGATGAGAATAAATGTTATCTTTAAGGTACTCTTTCATACTGACAAACCAACAATAATTATTTGGAATTCGATTCGCATACCCCAGGAACATCTTTTACTCAATTTCTTTTTATATTACTAAAACCTGTTCTGATCCTTTCAGGCTCACAAACAACTCCAGTGATTGCTTCTGCAGCACTGCATGTTCCAACAACAAAGCCTTTCGTTGTCACAGCTACAAGTCCTACGGTAGTAGGTCGGTCTGGTTAGTATTGCAAGAATATCGTTCATTGTTTTCAGTTGTAGGTCGAGCTGGTTAGTATTTCAAGTCTATCGTTCAGTCCCTGAAGTTGTAGGTAGGCCTTGTTGGTAAATTTTGCAAGCCCGTATTGCAAGTATTGCAAGCTAGTTATAAGTCTAGCTGCTTAGTATTGCAAGTATATCGTTCAATGTCTGCAGTTTTAGATCGAACAGTTAGTATTGCAACTTTATCGTTTAGGGCCTACAGTTGTTTGTCGGGCTGATTGTATTGCAACTATATCGTTCAGTGCCTACAGTTGTAGGTCGGGCTGTTTATATTGCAACTATATCGGTCAGTGCCTACAGTTGTAGGTCGGGCTGTTTATATTGCAACTATATCGTTCAGCGCCTACAGTTGTTTGTCGGGCTGATTGTTTTGCAACTATATCGTTCAGTGCCTACAGTTGTAGGTCGGGCTGTTTATATTGCAAGTACATCGGTCAGTGCCTACAGTTGTAGGTCGGGCTGTTTATATTGCAACTATATCGTTCAGTGCCTACAGTTGTTTGTCGGGCTGATTGTTTTGCAACTATATCGTTCAGTGCCTACAGTTGTAGGTCTGGCTGTTTGTATTGCAACTATATCGTTCAGTGCCTACAGTTGTAGGTCGGGCTGTTTGTATTGCAACTATATCGTTCAGCGCCTACAGTTGTATGTCGGGCTGTTTATGTTGCAACTACATCGGTCAGTGCCTACAGTTGTAGGTCGGGCTGTTTATATTGCAACTATATCGTTCAGTGCCTACAAGTGTAGGTCGGGCTGTTTGTATTGCAACTATATCGTTCAGTGCCTACAGTTGTAGGTCGGGCTGTTTATATTGCAAATATATCGTTCAGTGCCTACAGTTGTAGGTCGGGCTGTTTATATTGCAAGTACATCGGTCAGTGCCTACAGTTGTAGGTCGGGCTGTTTATATTGCAACTATATCGTTCAGTGCCTACAGTTGTAGGTCGGGCTGTTTATATTGCAACTACATCGGTCAGTGCCTACAGTTGTAGGTCGGGCTGTTTATATTGCAACTATATCGTTCAGTGCCTACAGTTGCAGGTCGGGCTGTTTATATTGCAACTATATCGTTCAGTGCCTACAGTTGTAGGTCGGGCTGTTTGTATTGCAACTATATCGTTCAGTGTCTACAGTTGTAGGTCGGGCTGTTTATATTGCAACTAGATCGGTCAGTGCCTACAGTTGTAGGTCGCCCCGGTTAGTATTGCAAATATATCTATCAGTGTCTGCAGTTGTAGGGCGAACAGGTTAGTAAGCAAGTATATCGTTCAGTGCATGCCATTGTATGTCAAGCTGGCTCGTATTGCAAGTCTATCGCTCAGTATCTGCAGTTGTACGGCGAGCTGGTTGGTATTGCAAGTATGTCGCTCAGTGCCTGCAGATGTAGGTCGAGCTGGATATTTTAGCAAGTTTATCGTTAATTACCTACGGCTTAGTGTCGGGCTGGTAAGTATAGCAAGTATGTCGTTCAGTGCCTGCTGTTGTAGGTCGAGCTGGATATTTTAGCAAGTTTATCGTTAATTACCTACGGCTAAGTGTCGGGCTGGTAAGTATAGCAAGTGTTTCGTTCAGTGCCTGAAGTTGTAAGTCGAGCTGATAAGTACTGCGAGTGTATCGTTCAGTGCAGGTAGTTGTAGGTCAAGCTGTTTGGTAAGAATTGCAATTGTGTCGTTTAGTGCTTGAAGTAATAGGTCGCGCTGGTCAGTATTGCAAGTCTATCGTTCAGTGTCTGCCGTTGTAGGTCGAGCTGTTTGGCTAGTATTGCAAGTCTATCGTTCAGTGTCTGCCGTTGTAGGTCGAGCTGTATGGCTGGTATTGCAAGTCTATCGTTCAGTGTCTGCCGTTGTAGGTCGAGGTGTTTGGTTAGTATTGCAAGTCTATCGTTCAGTGTCTGCCGTTGTAGGTCGAGGTGTTTGGCTAGTATTGCAAGTATATCGTTCAGTGTCTGCCGTTGTAGGTCGAGGTGTTAGGCTAGTATTGAAAGTATATCGTTCAGTGTCTGCCGTTGTAGGTCGAGCTGTTTGGCTGGTATTGCAAGTATATCGTTCAGTGTCTGCCGTTGTAGGTCGAGCTGTTTGGCTAGTATTGCAAATGAAATCAGTTACAAAAATGTCTAAAAATATGTATTTTAATGTAGAGATAATGCGAAATTGAATATCACGTTTTAAAGCGGTTTCAAAAGAGTTCTGGTTATTTACATATAATTTGAATTATGTTGCTTATATGTAACAAAAGTTAAATCATGATCAGTTTTGTATTAAATGCAAAACATTACTAATTATTAAAACGACAGAATTATTCCAACGAGATATATTTATAATTAAGCTTCTTTGTATTAGATTATAACACATCTTTCTCTTTTTTTTCAGTTTAAAACTTACCAAATGTATTGAGCAGCCATCCCCTGGTATATGCAAAGTATTGTATATTGTGAAGTAAATCAATTGTCAAAATTTCGACATTCCATTGTTTAATGAATGTACCGCAGATCACATGTGTTTTCATAAACTATTTAAGTATTGAAGTCTATTGAGTATTCTAGATATAAAAGTTAACAACAATCAAATCGGACGGCATGGTTTTAACATTCATACATTCAAGGACTTACTGACCAGAAACAAACGCTTTTCTTTAAACCACATGCGCATCAACTCATAAAGATTAGCATAAGTATGACTTTAACCTTTGAAGAAGGGGTGTGGGTGGACGTGATGCTTTGCTCTTATGTACCGAACACATGCTTCAAGTAATGCTAACATTAGCATGACAAAGTTACAGCCCGGACACGACCAACTATACTCTTCCGATATGTATGCAGCAATCCATAACGATAAACCTCTAAGCGTGACATCGATGTAGGGACGTGAGTCTTGTATGCGACACGTCCTCTGTATATGCCGAACACATATGCAAGGTAATTCGAAAATTATTTTGGGTATGACAAAGTAACAGTCTGTACATGACCAACTATACTCCTCCTAACGTATGTGCATATGCATCATAATAATTAAACCTGTGACCTTGAACTATCATTTATCGTCATGGGTTTTGCAAGGGAAACAATGCATATGGACCGAACAAGTCTTTGTTAAAACTCGCCCGTGTATGACATATGTTATGTAATAACAGCCTTGAGACGGAAACCTTGAAGGACAGGCCGAATCACGGACGGACGTCCTTGGGCATATAAAGAACAACCTTTAAAGTCTTGACCAGAATATTGAAGACATTCTACAAAGAAAGAGCAGAAAAATGGATAGAACGTCTCTTTCGATACGTCAACATCTTTTAAGTGCATACCACATTGCAAGAGTCGGTGGGGAAGGCAAAAAATAAAATGTTTGGAAAGTTTATTTAGCTTTGCGGAAATTCATTTCTTAGAAGTAAAACATACATCCTTCGCAACACGTGTTGGTGTTATAAGGAGTCGAGCAAATTTTACAAAAGAAGATTTTATCAGATCTTAACCGCGCGGATACGTATAAGTAGTTGTTCGCATACTCTGTACTAGGTTGTATACATGTTTATTGAAATGGCAGTGGAAGATGGTAATGTAGACTCGAATGAAAACTAAGGCATGACGACGAGGAAAGAGATCATGGTTAAGACAGAACCATCCGTTAACAGATCAACAAAGTCCTTAACAAGATTTGAAAGAAAAATTCACAGGAAGTGAGATTATTTGCGCTCAAATGAATTATAACGAACTGCAAAACTCAATGAACTTTTTTCAAGACAAGATAAAACAAGCTAGTCAAAAGCATGTATTTGCGCAATGAAGGATCCAACGAACTAATCAAAAGAAGGCCATACACATGTTTAAGGTATTGCAGATTTTACTCCTTTTATCAAAACAACTCAAAATTTAACCAAGTTTTAAACACGTTTAAATACATGTGGATACAGATCAAACAAACACAAAACAAGAGACACATAACACGGCATGTCAACAAACATTACGTTAATACCAAAACAAAACGCCTATGGGCGATCGGTAAAGAAATCGAAACATTCCCTTGTTTTTTCCTTGTACACATGCCGTTTGGTACACCAATTACCGGACGGTGCAAAGGACATTCGTGAAGATCCATAATTATTACAATACCTTTAAAAGAAGGTAATCTATAAAAGCACATTAACGAAATGAAAGATGAAGGAACTACGCCGATGTAAATCAGGGTTGCCGCTGTTCATGAAATCAAGGCAATCCGTAAAAAGACCATATGTGTTTGACAAGATGGAGATAATTACTTTACAAGAATTGGAGACCTGATAGCAAATATCCATCAAGAACGAAATGAAAATATGCACAACAATTGCATGAAGAGTTAAACAGCCTCTTGGTCGCGATTTAAAACAATTCGTCACAAGAAGCTACATTTAATTTATACATTTGGTATAACAAATTTTAAAACAAAGGATTCACGAAGTACAAGAGCATGTACAGACAATGACAGTTTTGTATCAAATTGATATGTTCATAAAATACAACGCTCCTTGGCAAGATAACCAGGTATATCATTGACTGGTGGTGAATATCATTGAAAACATTTAAAGCAGAAGGAGATATAATGGAGAGGCTTAGACACTTGACCTTGTATAGCGACAATGATATTTACGATGTCTTGCTTTTCTGCACGTCACCTAGATAAGGAGATCATGACACAAAATTTAGTCAATATTCTTAAATGCTTGTGTTTCTAACTAATAATCATTTAATGTTAAAAAACCGGGTTTAAAGATCTATATAAACACAATTCGTGTATCATCGGCTTAATAGGGTAGCGTACAACCTGTGTATTCCTAAAATATCAAGATGGTTATTATCCTGTTTTTCTTGGAGGTTTGAAGTACATGCTAATATTTACTTCAAAACATTGACACAAAACGATTCACAAATTAAGGATCAAACCTTAAATAATGCATAAACACTTAACAAATTCTTGGGACCTGTCCTTCTTATAAGAACGATAAATCAAGATACGTGTCAAGATAAATGATAATAATATTACCGTGACTTTAAACATGAGTCCTGTTGAGTTGCACAAGTGATTCAAGAATATGTTATTTAATAATGATAGAGGTTTAGCTTAACATGTAAAGTAAATGTATAGTACATGTTTTATGCCAAGTTTCACCAAGTTAAGAAAGTAGGAACAAACATGATGAGAGAATATGATAATGCTACTACGTGGAGAAAAAAACAACATGATTTACCATGACTTTTACATATATTTTCCGTCAGTTGGTACTAGTGCACAAACCAAAAGGCCAGGGACTGGGGCAGCACTGACAACAAGGGCACGACCTGGACTATTAAGTTAATTTCTCTGATAAAGTTCCAAATATATGTTTCCTTGCGTATCCACATACTACCGGTATCTTTTAAAAGGTGTTGCTTGCTGACTACAAGTGCTTAAAAATAACCGAAGGCATATTTAAGTTATTAAGGTTTTGTGGTCTTTATTTTAATTAAAATCAAGAGTACCTGACATATTTTACAATGGTTGATACCAATTAAACTTGAAAACAATGTATATGCTTTTCCGCATTGTATTTCCATTTTACTTGTGTGGAATGAAAGCCCTTTCAAATGATATCAAAACAATATAGTGCCACCAGACATGTTAAGATTTAATTGAAAAGCGGTTTATCTGCTGTGAAATTTTGCATGTAAGCAGTTGCGACCGATTCGAAAAGTTGACAATTTAGCCGGTGCTGAATATATTGAAAATGTAAAACTACACATGAAGGACATGAAAACTTCTGTAAATACAATTTTAATAGCAAAAAACATGGGTGTATATCATCAAATAGAGGAAAATGTTGTTGATAGCGGTCTTGTAAACAGATTGATGTACATGATATAGCAAAACATTTCGATGCGTAATCCCCTGTTTCAGTGTTCGATACAACTTGCAAGAAGCAACTTCGAGGGAACGAAAGTCAAACTTTCGAACGAGTTTGTCTACAAATGAAAATTTAATGAATTTGGCAAAGCTCTTTAGCCGATAGAGTCAGATGATTATCCTGGTGGTTTTGTAAGGTTGAGATTAAAACATCCTGAATTCAAAAAGAAGTTTGCTCGGTATGTTAATGCAAATGGCGACTTAGACTGTAAATTGTTGTTGGTGGATGTTTATTAGGGTTGCACCGATACGGCCATCACGCGATACGATACGTATCGATACGAAGAGTGCCCGATACGATATTTTCCGATACGATACGACACATAATGTGATATTGAATAAAGTTAATTATACACTACTACTAAGCCAACTGTTTGGGTTTATATTTATTTTAACTGTCAAATATATTAATTAGGTAAGAAACTTAAACAAATGACTAGAAAACATCAACTTACAAGTGACTAGACAAAACACATGGCACATCTTTGTAAGGTTAATCAATTAAAATGTAAATATTATGCAAAGTTTGCAAACACTACACAGTACACTGTCTCATTTACTGGTACTAGGCTACTAGCAATCTAGCACATTAACTTATATACATTAGTTTAACTGTCAACAATTCAACATGGCATGTTACTTTATAATAAAAGTCACAACACTTAAAATGCTTCTGTTTTACAAGAGTCTAACACATAATGGCATACCATTGCCATAACTTTATAAGTCATAATGTTAATTAACCAAACACTGTATTATAACTAAACCAAACGTGCTGCGTGATGACAGGAAAGTTCAAAACTTCACAAGTTATGCTTTTGGAACACTAGTACGTCCACCATGTCTGGGGCCAGTCTGCTTCGGGTGGCAGTCACAACATCACCGGCTACACTGAAGACCCTCTCGCTTGCAACAGATGTGGCTGGAATATGGAGGGTGTGCTTGGCCAGTCTGCTCAGATTAGGATAGTCATTCTCATGACTCCTCAACCATACCTGGAATTATTATTTTTTAGAATATTTCAATCTCACAAGTAAAATGTATAATAGTAATATGTTATTTTGCAGACATTTTGACTGAATTGAGTGAATTTATAACAACACTACAATTTTATAATAATACCTTTACTCATTTATACCCTGATTCATGCAAGTAATCTACAATATACTTCTGTTCATACATACACATATTTATTTGCACAACTTTACCTGGGGGTCAGTGTCCAATGGAGAGGCAATCTCAGAGCGGTATTTCTCCACCTCCCGATACAGACATTCCACAGTACTGATCCCTGGCTCTGTATGTGTTATGTACACATCCCTAAGCAAAGCTTCCATCCCAGTTTTCTGCCGTTTCTGATCTGGTTCTGTGGTCACTTCTGAAACACAAACAAGGGCCCAACATAATTGCAATTCAGGATATTATTTCTAGACTAAATAGTTAAACTTTATATTAGTACACTGTATAATAAATCATTATTAAACATTATCATGGCAGACAAACTGAATATGTTTTGCAGTTTTCTTTCTCTTTGGCAAGAAAGTTTATCTGAAAATTTAATATTGATGTACATGTATTAAAATTACTATCAATTGCTAGCCACATTTACCTATTGCTAAGTCCACCTTATTGGCATTTTCATCAGTCATGCCTGGTAGTGCTGGAAGGGCAAGTAGGGCAGTAGCTGTACTGGTACTGGGTGTGGCTGCGTCTGGAGATACCTCAGATTTTACCTGTAAACCAAAACTATTTATATAGAAATGTTTATAATTATTTAAAACTTTAATGAAACTTCTTGAAATTACTTTTAGAATGTTAAAAATAACTAGGTTAAAACATACATTCAATTAATTAATTATATGTTGTTTTTTCCTAAGAGTCAGTGACATGCTGGAAAATGCTACAAAAACTTAAAAGAGACTTGCCTGTGTTTTGACAGTTTCTGTTTTGGCAATCAGGTTGGTGTACACCGCCTCTCGTTTCTCACTGCTCAGGTCTGGGAGTGATCGAAATCGTGGGTCTAGTGCTGTGCACATCCACATGAATTCTTCAACATCGACTTGTGTGTACCTTTTTGTCATGTCCTGTCGAATGGCACCTTTCATGGCCTTGATGAGATCAGAATCATTCTATGAGATGACCATTGCTGAAGTGATTTTGTTTTTAAACACCAATACCAGAGAAATTGAAGGGTGTCTTGCATCACACATAATTGTAGTTATGGTCTTCAATGGTCCCAGGACACACATAACCGCCTCAAGATCTGTAATTTCATCTGGACTCAAGGTCACAATGCCTTTCGCATTTTTCCTTAGTTCACTGGAGCTCAGGGTGGCTGTGATTGCTTCATGTTCATCAAATTATCTTTGAAGCATGTCATAAGTACTGTTCCATCTTGTGGACACATCCTGGATTAGTTTGAGCTCCTTGTTTTTTTGGTTCAATTTCAGAAGAGCAGTTGCTGTAGTTGATTTGTGAAAGAATGAGACAATTCTTCTTACTTTTGTTAGAAGTGGTTGGAATTCTTGAACTTTGACACCCTTTTGACAGGCCAAATTCACAGTATGGGCGAAACACTTCACATGTGGAGTGAGCATGGCAGCTTTTGCTGCAATGTCCATATTTGCAGCATTGTCAGTCACAACAGCTGTACCTGATGGTCTCTGCAAACCAAACTCGGCTACAACACCGGCAAGGGCCTCACCTACATTAACCCCGGTATGGGATACATCAAGCATTCGTGTTGCAAGGACATAATTATGCTGCTTCCAGTTAGAATCAAGGCCATGTGCAGTTACTGTAAGATAGCTTTGACAGGCACGGGATGTCCAACCATCTGTTGTGATAGCTAAACTTTCACATTCTTTAAGTTCCAGTTCAACATTGGTACCAACTGATGTGTACATCTCTGGTATCACATTCATTGTGTAATATCTCCGAGATGGTAGTTCATATTTTGGGTCCATCACAGACAAAAGGTTCTTAAAGTATGCCTTTCCGACTACGGATAATGGCTGTAGGTCACCGGCGATGAACTTTGCCACAGCTTGTGTGATTTCTGTTGACCTTTCCGACTTTTGTGGATAATGTTGTTTTTTTGCATACATTTCAGGAACAGTTTTCTGACTTTTAGTCGGCATGTTGTCTGGTTCATTTTTAACAATGGGCTTAGTGCTTATTTCAAGATTTTGTAGCACATTTGGTTTACTTATTTTTGCATGTTCAGCCTTGTGGTGTCTTTCAAAGTGGAACCACATGTTTTGTGTTCTTCTACAGTTCTTAACCATCTTTCTACATAGCCTACAAACAGCATTTTCCCTGTCTACCGACCGTTTACCATTTCTGTCGTACGCTGGATTTCCAAAATAGTCCCAAATCTTTGAAGTTACTTTAGTTGGTTTAATTAACGCAACAAATGATTCTTCACCGTCCGCCTTGTTGCGACTCACGACGAACATCGATCTGTTTTACGCAAGTTGATTGGTTACACCGTTTATAGCATCCAATCAGCGAGCGTTTTACTGATCGGCTGTTTCGGTACTGCTAATTATTTATCGAATAATGAGACAGTAAACGTTTTTGCCGAACACGTGTTTTCGTATCGATACGCTCGGCTTGTGTATCGATAGGTATCGCCAGCACTCTGTATCGATATTGTATCGATACTGAGCGTATCGGTGCATCCCTAATGTTTATACAGTTGTAAATAAAGAGCTTGATAAAGTATTGTCTGACAATGCCGAAATATTTGAACCCCTGATTTGTATAGAACATTTAGACGAACTGTCGTACTCCATCAGCAGCTTTTTGTTTGTATATCAAGGAAGGCAAGCCAAGTGTTTGTTAATATCTGTTGATATTGTTCCGACGATAGATCTAGGAGACTGGAAACCCGAAGGTTTCCAGGAAAATGACCGAGTTCTTCTGCAAGAATAAGGGGATACCTGTTCTGTTGTTTTCAAAACACCATCCCGAGTTTTCGTCAAGGACTTTATGTTGTATTATAGATAATCGTTTGCGTTACTAGAACAGTCCATTCTGAAACGTGTTCCCAACTGTGTAAGAAAGGGCTACATGATCCTGAAATCTCTCCAAGCGTCCAGGTATTGCCCAACGTGTGTTGATCATGATGATGAGAAACGAGTGACAAGTTTTATCACAAGCTATCAGCTGAAGACCGCCTTCCTGTTTGAATTGGAGGCCGATCGGCTTGAAAATAAACAAGAAATTGACGAGGAGTTTCTTACACAAGATGATTCTAGAAAGATATCGATGCAATGGGCGTATAGAATAATCGACCACTTGGAGAAAAGGATTCAAAAATATTTTATGCCGTCGTACTTCGATCCTAAGAGAAGTATATTTGGCATTGCTGGATCGGCAGAAAACTGGTTGCCGGATCCGAAAACACACGCTCAACAAGCTGCGCTGATAAGGAAATTGCTAAATATTTATGAAGAATTCGAGGGGCGTGTTATTTATGAGAGACAGAGTTCTAAGTGAACTGAGAAACTGAAGTATGTGCGTATGCATACTTCACAAACCAGAAAGAAAATAAAATACCGACAATCCACGTGTATTGCGTATTACGTGTATAAATCATGTTTATGCTTTTGTTTATGATATTGCTGAAAGAACAATTATGTTGAACAATTTAGTTAATTCTTGAATAGAAAGCATTTATCTATGCTACTGATTAAATTATATTGAAATTCATCGTTTTGTTTCAGTTGTATGTCATCATCTTGCAGCAACTTCATTTCAATCATATTTTTTGTTTATTGAAGAAAACTTCAAGTAGATGCTTTAATCAAATCATCACATAGATTTGGGTTGAAACCGATTAAGAGAAATGTTTCTATCAACCAATAATTGTTCGGAATACTATTAAGAGGACAATATGGCGGATTTCAAAGAATAAAAAGGTTTAGATCGCTCACTTGAGGAAAACACTAAGCTTCAGTATTTTCCCGCTCAACTTTTCAAGATCATAGTCGCTTATTAAAAATGTGAATAAGTTGTATGTGCTCTTTGGCTGTATAGCTTGATAATATATATCCGGTTATAAAAAGCCGACACGAGAACACACGCGTAAGTCGGTAACGAGACTTGTCGCGCAAGCACGAGGGTCGGAAATTTAGAGCGTTTTATCCTAACCACGGAAACATGATTGAAATTGTTCTTGCATATCGAAAATTACCAATTTCTTGAACATTGTCGTAGGAAAAGTTTTTTTGTTCATTTCACAAAAATAAAACGTATGCGACGTTTTTTACCATGAAGCGAAGTAATTTGAGTTCAAACGTTGATGCACGTGACTCATCTGGCATGGCCAGATGGGAATTTATAACACACCGGTTAGGTATTTATGGTGAATTTAGCCATGCTGAAAATTCCATCTGGCACCCAGATGTGTCATGTGCAATACGCAACACTTGTTATTTCTGTTTAGGTATTGTAAATGACATGTGCATTATTATGTCCACACGATGCTTTATTTAGAAGTTAGCCGGGCTGTTGAGTGATAATTGGCCCGAGTCTCGGGCCATTATGAACACGAGGGCCAATTATTACACAACGGCCTGGCTACGCCGTGTATTAACCTCTTTAATACATTTATTTGTCTTGTTTTGTAAGTTTTAAGTCTTCTTTTGAAAGTTTGCCTGCAATCCAGTTGTACATCCCTATTTCGTTCTGACTTGACTACGATGAGTAAACTCACTCTCAAATTAAATGAAGTTGTTGAAAGTGGGCCGAAAAGGCAAACAACGTGTTTATGTTCCCATTCTAATTTCAATTGATCACCTTGAAGATGCCACAACACGTATATCCGATTTCATGTCATGAATGTCAAAATTCAATTAAATAAAAATGAACATGTAGCATGTAGAAAGATTGTTTGTTCCTCGTATTATTAATTCAAACATGTATGTACATTTGTTGTTTTCAAGTAGATTCTAAATTCAATTTTACCGCTTCCTTTGTTTTGCTGCGTTCGTGTTTGTCTCCCTTTAGGATTTTATTCGGGAACATGTTCAGGCAGATCAATTAATTGTGACTTTTAGTTAAAACAAATACAGTCGCCAAATTTTATTTCAAGACTAAAACTGAATTCACGTGCGAACGTTCTACGGGCAGCAAAAAGGTTATCGATAATCAGCCCGGACCACAAAACTATTGATCGCTGAGTCATGCAAATAACTGCGGAATCCCTGTACAAATAAATTACTATATATTGTAACATGTGAATAAATAAAATGAAATGTATGGAAAATACTTAGGAAATACTCTACTCGACCACTGAATGCTTATGAGTTATTTAAGTGGGCGGAGCATCTATAGCGCTTTGCAAACAGTACCGGAGCAGTTGCCGGATATTAGACCAGAGAAATAACTAAAGAATACTGAACATTTTCAAATAAAAATTCACATTAAGAAAATTAAAAACCTGTTTCAAAATGAAATTCGATTAAAGACTTGTCGATTGAAATATTACCAATGTTGTTTAGTGAACAATCCCAGATATAATATGTCAGTACTTATCCTCTTTTTACCTCGCTTAAGTTTAATCTAATTAAGCTTTCAAGTGAAATATTTTATTGAAAGTAACAGTTTAAGTATTATTATTTTGCTCAAAAAATATTCAAAACAATAACACCATAGTTAAAAATGGAAATCATTAGTATATAAAGCAACATAGAATTATAGAATTTTCGGCATTAAGACAGTCATTTGATAAACATATTTCGTAATGACGTTGTGTGCTAAATTTAGATTATACTTTCGGTTTAACTGCATTTTGTAAATGCAATAATTGCTTTTTTTGTTATTCTGGATATAATTACAAAAGTATAAATTTACATCACTTAAACATAATGGGACTTTACCGCTTTTTTAACAAATGGACAGATAAATCAGACTTTCTGAACCCTTTTTTTTTGCCCTATTCTAAAAACTAAATTATATCAGGGGTACCTTTATTGAACTGCCATGTCCGAATGCTGATTCTAAAAAAGGACCCGTATATTTGCAATCTGGTGCCGAAACAAGTAAAATTAGTCTAATTAATTAAAAAATATAACAGTTTAAAATAAATAACACAAAACTAAATAAAAGTTTGTGATTTGCTTCCGGGTTGAATAGTCTGTCTTTTCCACTGTTACGGCTTATAAAAAGTGACCTACTTTCACTTCCGAAAAAAGGGCAAAATCTAGCACATACACACATATGGTACCTTAATCAATGCATATAAGGTCATGAGCGATAACGAGTCAACATCTTATCAGCTATCCCGAGTGAATGCACTGCTTCCGCGTCATCTTCTCGATCGATGTTATATTCTTAATGACTAATGTTTTGTAAGAGACTCGAAAGTTATTAAGACAAATCAAAACAGGGGAGATAAATGGGAGATTCAAGGAAAGGATGTTATGTTTCAGTTCTGACAGGTAACGATTCTATGTTATGTTCTATAGGAGAGGATGTTATGTTTATGTTTTTACAGGTAAGAAATCTATGTTTTAATTTAACAGGTAAGGATTCTTTGCTTGTTTGTTTTCTGTTTTAACAGGTAAGGATGATTTGTTTCTGTTTTAACAGGTAAGGATGCTTTGATTCTGTTTTAACAGGTAAGGATTCTTTGTTTTTGTTTTAACAGGTAAGGATGACAGGTAAGGATGCTTTGTTTCTGTTCCAAAACGAGAGGATGGTATGTTTGTGTTCTAACAGGTACTGATTCTATGTTTCTGGTGAAATAAGAGAGGGTGGTATGTTTCTGTTCTAACAGGTACTGATGCTTTGTTTCTGTTCCAAAACGAGAGGATGGTATGTTTCTGTTCTAACTGGAATTGATTCTATGTTTCTGTTTTAATACGAGAGGGTTGTATGCTTCTGTTCTAACAGGTACTGATTCTATGTTTCGTGTCTAACACGAGAGGGTGGTATGTTTCTGTTCTAACAGGTACTGATTCTATGTTTCTGGTGAAATAAGAGAGGTTGGTATGTTTCTGTTCTAACAGGTACTGATGCTATGTTTCTGGTGAAATAAGAGAGGGTAGTATGTTTCTGTTCTAACCGGTACTGATGTTATGTTTCTGGTGAAATAAGAGAGGGTGGCATGTTTTTGTTCTAACCGGAACTGATGCTATGTTTCTGGTGAAATAAGAGAGGGTGGTATGTTTCTGTTCTAACCGGTACTGATGCTATGTTTCTGGTGAAATAAGAGAGGGTGGTATGTTTCTGTTCTAACAGGTACTGATGCTATGTTTCTGGTGAAATAAGAGAGGGTGGTATGTTTCTGTTCTGACGGGTAATGAGTCGTTGGTTCGTGTCTAACACGAAATGATGGTATGTTTCTGTTCGAACTGGTATTGATTTTATGTTTCTGGTCTAATAAGAGAGGGTGGTATGTTTCTGTTATAACCGGAACTGATTCTTTTTTTCTGGTCTAATAAGAGAGGGTGGTATGTTTCTGTTCTAACAGGTACTGATGCTATGTTTCTGGTCTAATAAGAGAGGGTGGTATGTTTCTGTTCTAACAGGTACTGATTCTATGTTTCTGGTCTAATAAGAGAGGGTGGTATGTTTCTGTTCTAACCGGAACTGATTTATGTTTCTCGTCAAATAAGAGAGGGTGGTATGTTTCTGTTCTAACAGGTACTGATGCAGTGTTTTGTTCTAACAGGAGGGGGTGGTGTGTTTTATTCCCGCAGATACTGATTATATGTTTTGTGTCTAACACGAGAGGATAGTATGTTTCTGTTCTGACAGGTAATGATTTCTATTTCTATTCTTACATGATAATGTTTTGTTTCTGTACATGTTCTTACACGAGATAATGTTATGTTTCTGAAAATGTTCTAACACGAGAAGATGTTATGTTTCTGAAAATGTTCTAACACGAGAAGATGTTATGTTTCTGTACATGTTCTTACACGAGATAATGTTATGTTTCTTTACATGTTCTAACTCGAGAGGACAATATGTTTTTGTACATGTTCTAACACGAAAGGGTGTTCTGTTTCTGTACATGTTCTTACACGAGAGGATAATATGTTTCTGTACATGTTCTAACACGAGAATATGTTATGTTTCTGTACATGTTCTTACACGAGAGGATTATATGTTTCTGTTCATGTTCTAACACGAGAGGGTGTTATGTTTCTGTACATGTTCTTACACGAGAGGATAATATGTTTCTGTGCATGTTCTAACACGAGAGGGTGTTATGTTGATGAAAATGTTCTTACACGAGAAGATGTTATGTTTCTGTACATGTTCTTACACGAGAGGGTGTTATGTTACTGTACATGCTCTAACAAGAGATAATGTTTTGTTTTTGTACATGTTCTAAAACGATAGGATGTTATGTTTGTGTACATGTTCTTACACGAGATAATTTCTGTTTCTGTACATGTTCTAACACGAGAGGGTGTTATGTTTCTGTCCATGTTCTTACACGAGATAATGTTTTGTTTTTGTACATGTTCTAAAACGATAGGATGTTATGTTTCTCTACATGTTTTTACACGAAATAATGTTTTGTTTCTGTACATGTTCTAACACGAGATAATGTTTTGTTTTTGTACATGTTCTTACACGAGAGGGTGTTATGTTTCTGTCCATGTTCTTACACGAGATTATATTTTGTTTCTGTACATGTGCTTACACGAGAGGGTGTTATGTTTCTGTTTATTTTCTTTTACGAGATAATGTTTTGTGTCTGCACATGTTCTAACACGAGATAATGATTTGTTTCTGTACATGTTCTAACACGAGAGGGTGTTATATTTCTGTACATGTTCTTACACGAGATTATATTTTGTTTCTGTATATGTGGTTACACGAGAGGGTGTTATGTTTCTGTTCATTTTCTTTCACGAGATAATGTTTTGTGTCTGCACATGTTCTAAAACGAGATAATATTCTGTTTCTGTACATGTTCTAACACGAGAGGGTGTAATGTTTCTGTACATGTTCTAAAACGAGAGGGTGTTATGTTTCTGTACATGTTCTAACACGAGATAATGTTTTGGTTTCTGTACATGTTCTAAAACGAGAGGGTATTATGTTTCTGTCCATGTTCTTACAGGAGATAATGTTTTGTTTTTGTTTATGTTCTACAACGAGAGGATGTTATATTTATGTACATGTTCTTACACGAGAGGGTGTTATGTTTCTGTACATGTTCTTACACGAGAGGGTGTTATGTTTCTGTACATGTTCTAACACGAGAGGGTGTTATGTTTCTGTACATGTCCTAACACGAGAGGGTGTTATGTTTCTGTACATGTTCTAACACGATAGGATGTTATGTTTCTGTACAGTCACGTTCTTACACGAGATAATGTTTTGTTTCTGTACATGTTCTTACACGAGAGGGTGTTATGTTTCTGTACATGTTCTTACACGAGAGGGTGTTATGTTTCTGTACATGTTCTTACACGAGAGTGTGTTATGTTTCTGTACAGTCACGTTCTTACACGAGAGGATGTTATGTTTCTGTACATGCTCTTACACGAGAGGGTGTTATGTTTCTGTACATGCTCTTACACGAGAGGGTGTTATATTTCTGTACATGTTCTAACACGAGAGGGTGTTATGTTTCTGAACAGTCACGTTCTTACACGAGAGGATGTTTTGTTTTTGTACATGTTCTAAAACAAGAGGGTGTTATGTTACTGTACATGCTCTAACACGAGAGGATGTTATGTTTCTGTACATGTTCTTACACGAGAGGGTGTTTTGTTTCTGTACATGTTCTAACACGAGAGGGTGTTATGTTTCTGTACATGTTCTTACACGAGAGGGTGTTATGTTTCTTTATAGCAGGTAAGAATGTGTTGTTTCTGTTCTAACACGATAGGATGCTTTGTTTGTCTTCTAACAAGTTGGGATACGTTTTTTGTTGTTTAGTACGTCGATAAGAAAATTATAAGCGTAGTTGTTTTACATTCTTACGTTCTATTTTGTAGATTGTGTTCATTTTGATTTTTTCTACACTACCAAATCTGATTGAAATAAAATTTCCCAACATTTTTTTAATTTGATTTGCCTAAAGTTAATTTATACTTATATTTCAATTATGTGTACATTCTTTATAAATACAGGATAACTCACTAGAATAAAGTCAACAATAGCTTGATGTTTTTAACATATGCACCTTTGTTTCAGGAGTATGCATCGCCTTCATAGCTGTTGGTGTAGGATTGATCGTGCAGTACGTGAACTACAGGACGTCTGAATGTGTTTGTCCTGAAACATCAAAGTCGTCAAAGCAGAGCGATGGTATTGGAATGCTTCGACCAAATGCAAAAGGTAAAAAGAAAGACAAATCTTGCTCAAATAACTTCGAAGGGAGAGGAGTTATGTTTTCTTACATATTTTAAACAGAAGTTTAATATATTTAATCTCAAAAAGGCCGTGAACACAGTTTGTGCCAAGTAAATTACTATATGTATTTTGTAAACAATGGTCATATATCGCATATCAAAACAATTGTAACATACTTTATGAGTTATATATACGTTTATAGTTTTCCCTCTTTTACAGTTTCGCATGATTACAAATTGTTTTACTTCGACTGTAGAGGGCGTGGTGAAATTGCCCGGATGATATTTGCATACGCTGGACATCCTTTTGTTGATAAGCGCATCGACTATGATGAAGAATGGCCTTCAATTAAATACGGTAAAAATGTGAATTTTGTTTTATATCACACGTCTTCAGACATGTATTGCCTATCTTAACTCATAATACTACCACCAATATATAAATGTTTCACCATGTGCTGTTTTATTTAGGCTGATAGTCATGGTAACTCAGAAAAAAATGGCCATAGTTACTTGACTGAGGATAAAAACTAATATTTTCACTTTAACTGTGTTATTTGTATGCCAATCGTAATTAAAATGGCCTTTCAGAGAATTTTTACCGAATGATCAGGGGCGTACCTGAAGCATTTTGAATAGTGCGCCAAAACGGTTGAGCGCGGTGTCAACAAGTGAAGGTCTTTCTATATTTAGGTCTGAATATGCTGTTAAAGGTCGGAGCGGGACCGGTGTCGTCGGCCGTGGGACATTCTTTTATTTAGGAAAACATTTATTAAGAAACTATTTTAGACCATTCTGAGCTAACATTAAGTAAAATTACAACAAATATTACCAGTGATATACACCCTGTAAGCGTTTGAGCTTTATTTCCGGTTTCTCGATTAAAGTACGCATATAGCCATTTCGCGGGGATCTAAATTCATGTGTACGCACGGGCGTACTTGATTATGCCCAGGTTTGCCCATGGACACATCAAGACCCGCGAGTAATATAATGTTATCATAAATATAGGACAAGCCAAGCAGTCAAAAACACTAATTTGATCTTATTGAAGTATATACAGACCGAACATCAACATGAGACAACGAAATCAAAACAGTAGCTATTCAATACATTGTATGCGCGAAAGAGGGCGGAGTGTTCAGAAATTTATTGTGCTATCAAAGTTGTAAATAACATCGTTGTTAGCTTTAAAAGGTGAACTATTTAATGATATACTCATGTTTTTAAACCAAAGGGTACAGCTGAAACAGTTGTCTCGAACCTTGTTAGAAATACTACAAATCACAAATGTGTCCATAGAAGTTCTAGAAAAATAACGATTTGAAAGTTATCAATGAAGTAATTAACAACGTTAATAACTTCCAAGTAAATACTGAACAATCAGCCCTATGTATTTACACACCTTTGAGCAATCAACCCTATGTATTAACACACCTTTGAACAATCAGCTCTATGTATTAACACAATTTGAGCAATCAGCCCTATGTATTAACACACCTTTGAGCAATCAGCCCTATGTATTAACACACCTTTGAGCAATCAGCCCTATGTATTAACACACCTTTGAACAATCAGCCCTATGTATTAACACACCTTTGAGCAATCAGCCCTATGTATTAACACACCTTTGAGCAATCAGCCCTATGTATTAACACACCTTTGAACAATCTGCCCTATGTATTAACACATATTTGAACAATCAGCCCTATGTATTAACACACCTTTGAACAATCAGCCCTATGTATTATCAGCCCTATGTATTAACACACCTTTGAACAATCAGCCCTATGTATTAACACACTTTGAGCAATCAGCCCTATGTATTAACACACCTTTGAGCAATCAGCCCTATGTATTAACACACCGTTGAGCAATCAGCCCTATGTATTAACACACCTTTGAACAATCAGCCCTATGTATTAACACACCTTTGAGCAATCAGCCCTATGTATTAACACACCTTTGAGCAATCAACCCTATGTATTAACACACCTTTGAACAATAAGCTCTATGTATTAACACACTTTGAGCAATCAGCCCTATGTATTAACACACCTTTGAGCAATCATCCCTATGTATTAACACACCGTTGAGCAATCAGCCCTATGTATTATCAGCCCTATGTATTAACACACCTTTGAACAATCAGCCCTATGTATTAACACACCTTTGAACCATTAGCCCTATATATTAACACACCTTTGAACGATCAACCCTATGTATTAACACACCTTTGACCAATCAGCTCTATGTATTAACACACTTTGAGCAATCAGCCCTATGTATTAACACACCTTTGAGCAATCATCCCTATGTATTAACACACCTTTGAACAATCAGCCCTATGTATTATCAGCCCTATGTATTAACACACCTTTGAACAATCAGCCCTATGTATTAACACACCTTTGAACCATTAGCCCTATATATTAACACACCTTTGAACGATCAGCCCTATGTATTTACACAACTTTGAGCAATCAGCCCTATGTATTAACACACCTTTTAGCAATCAGCCCTATGTATTAACACACCTTTGAGCAATCAGCCCTATGTATTTACACACCTTTGAACAATCAGCCCTATGTATTAACACAACTTTGAACAATCAGCCCTATGTATTAACACACCTTTGAACAATCAGCCCTATGTATTATCAGCCCTATGTATTAACACACCTTTGAACAATCAGCCCTATGTATTAACACACCTTTGAACGATGAGCCCTATGTATTAACACACCTTTGAACAATCAGCCCTATGTATTAACACACCCTTGAACAATCAGCCCTATGTATTAACACACCTTTGAACAATCTTCCCTATGTATTAACACATATTTGAACAATCAGCCCTATGTATTAACACACCTTTGAACAATCAGCCCTATGTATTATCAGCCCTATGTATTAACACACCTTTGAACAATCAGCCCTATGTATTAACACACTTTGAGCAATCAGCCCTATGTATTAACACACCTTTGAGCAATCAGCCCTATGTATTAACACACCTTTGAGCAATCAGCCCTATGTATTAACACACCTTTGAACAATCAGCCCTATGTATTAACACACCTTTGAGCAATCAGCCCTATGTATTAACACACCTTTGAGCAATCAACCCTATGTATTAACACACCTTTGAACAATCAGCTCTATGTATTAACACACTTTGAGCAATCAGCCCTATGTATTAACACACCTTTGAGCAATCATCCCTATGTATTAACACACCTTTGAGCAATCAGCCCTATGTATTAACACACCTTTGAACAATCAGCCCTATGTATTAACACACCTTTGAGCAATCAGCCCTATGTATTAACACACCTTTGAGCAATCAGCCCTATGTATTAACACACCTTTGAACAATCAGCCCTATGTATTAACACATATTTGAACAATCAGCCCTATGTATTAACACACCTTTGAACAATCAGCCCTATGTATTATCAGCCCTATGTATTAACACACCTTTGAACAATCAGCCCTATGTATTAACACACCTTTGAACCATTAGCCCTATATATTAACACACCTTTGAACGATCAGCCCTATGTATTTACACAACTTTGAGCAATCAGCCCTATGTATTAACACACCTTTTAGCAATCAGCCCTATGTATTAACACACCTTTGAGCAATCAGCCCTATGTATTTACACACCTTTGAACAATCAGCCCTATGTATTAACACAACTTTGAACAATCAGCCCTATGTATTAACACACCTTTGAACAATCAGCCCTATGTATTATCAGCCCTATGTATTAACACACCTTTGAACAATCAGCCCTATGTATTAACACACCTTTGAACGATGAGCCCTATGTATTAACACACCTTTGAACAATCAGCCCTATGTATTAACACACCCTTGAACAATCAGCCCTATGTATTAACACACCTTTGAAGGATCAGCCCTATGTATTAACACACCTTTGAACGATCAGCCCTATGAATTAACACACCTTTGAACAATCAGCCTTATGTGTTAACACCCCTTTGAACAATCAGCCCTATGTATTAACACACCTTTGAACGATCAGCCCTATGTATTAACACACCTTTGAACGACCAGCCCTATGTATTAACACACCTTTAAACGATCAGCCTTATGTATTAACACACCTTTGAACAATCCCAAATTGTATTTGTACCTTCAGATTTTCCCCAGTATGTTCTTCCAGTGCTTGAGATTGACGGGTCCAAAAATATAACACAGAGTATGGCCATAGCCCGCCATCTTTCCAGAGAGTTTGGTAAGACATGTTTTGCTTAAGTTCATCATGGGCCGATCGTTCAGAACTTTGTTAAAGTTAACAACGTAATTAACGACAACTCTGTCGTGAATGTTAACAAAGAGAACGTTAACCATGTTGTTCACTGTAACGAAGTTCTGAACAATCCGCCCATTGTTTTATAAGAACATTTTTGCTCTTTGTTGTGGATGGTGTTATAACTTCTTAACGACTGATGGTACAATCTTCTATTGATAGTTCTCGTTTGAGCTCATTTGACTTTAATGATCATTAGAATACAACCTATTTCTACAGTCAACGAAATTGCAGATAGACAACCATAAAGTTCTCAGCTCAATCATTAAGAATTTCAACATTCGCAGGTGTTTAAAGGTCTATCGACTGCCACGAATCCTATACACACTCCCTGCGTCAGATTTTGAGTTGACAATGTGTCAGCCAATGAGGATGTATTTTAAGTCAGTTGGATGAACTGAATTAAAATCTTAATAAAAAGTTGGGCTCAATCGCTATGCTCACTCCGCCCATTCTTGATCTTAAAGCTTTTAATTCATGTCATCGAATTAAAACAGAGAATTCAATGAGCTGTGTAGTATAAGATACCAAATATATATTTGGGCGTTTTGTAATTGATTATAAAACCCGCATATACAAAGCCTAATACTACTTAATATGTACTTGAATCATATGCTTTTTGTTTGTTTTGATCATTAAAGGCAAATGTTAAACATAATCTAAATTAGCAAAATTAAATTTAAAACACAGCATGAAACCGGTTTATTATGCGTCATTAAATCAATAAAGGAGTCACTCAGTGGTAATGTTTCAAAACTATATTGTCGTATTGTCTAGGAATGTTTTAAACGCACATCGTAGATGAAAATAAGAATATATTATTCAAAGACTATTTTTCAGATATATATGAAAAAACTCCAACAGAACAAACAGTTATTGATGAGATTACAGAAACGGTTGCTGATATTTATAACTTTGCTCTCGAATTTCAAGTAGCTCCAACATCCCAAGAAAGGGTAAGACTATATATGTACAAATATATCAGTAATTTTTAAGCATTTTAAGGAAACAAATCAACAATTTGTATTTTAAATTACACTTTTATGAAATAACGTTTGACTATATATTGACACGCATATTGTTATATAGTGCAAAAGTACAGTGTTTTACAACACATTTATGAGATTGATGCCATGTATCATAAGTTAATTCTGGCGTATTGATATACTAACATACTTTTGCGTTTCATTACAGGCACAGAAGAAGGCCGAGTTTTATAAAGTGGATTGTCCAAAGTTTTTAATGTTTCTTGAGAACCTTGTAGCTGAAACGGGGCAAAATGGTTTTGCTGTTGGTGATAGCGTAAGTCGGTTTTGCATGTGTATTTATATATAATTGCTCAACCTATATCTAAAGCTGAAATAAAGATTGCTCGAAATGTTTGCTTCTATTGAAAACAGTAGGCATATCAATCACATACTCGAATCTTTAAAGAATGGTCAAGCAAATCCCAGGATCATTTGACATAGAGGTGAACAATACGCAAATACGTCGCAAGGGTCGGGTGTGGTCTAGTGATATGAATATTCGCCTCTACCAAGACGGTGTTGGTTTTATAACCATCAGGGGCTCTGTCCAGTTCATACAATGAACACTACTTGTGACAAGCCTAGATGTCAAAATATCAAAAATAAGCACTGTTTAGAGGCACAAGGCGGGGCCGAAACGACAATGAAATAGAGACACAAGGCGAGGCCAAAACGACAATGAAATAAAGACACAAGGCAGGCCGAAACGACAATGAAATAGAGACACAAGGCAGGGCCAAACGGGAATGAAATAGAGACACAAGGAAGGGCCAAAACGACAATGAAATAAAGACACAAGGCAGGGCCGAAACGACAATGAAATAAAGACACAAGGCAGGGCCGAAACGGCAATGAAATAGAGACACAAAGCAAGGCCAAACGACAATGAAATAGAGACACAAGGCAGGGCCGAAACGACAATGAAATAGAGACACAAGGCAGGACCGAAACGACAATGAAATAGAGACACAAGGCAGGACAGAAACGACAATGAAATAGAAACACAAGGCGGGGCCAAACGACAATGAAATAGAGACACAAGGCGGGGCCGAAAAGACAATGAAATAGAGTCACAAGGCAGGGCCGAAACGACAATTAAATAGAGTCACAAGGCAGGGCCAAACGACAATGAAATAGAGTCACAAAGCAGGGCCAAAACGACAATGAAATAGAGTCACAAGGCAGGGCCGAAACGATAATGAAATAGAGACACGAGGCAGGGCCGAAACGACAATGTAATAGAGTCACAAGGCAGAGCCAAAACGACAATGAAATAGAGACACAAGACGGGGCCGAAACGACAATGAAATAGAGACACAAGGCAGGGCCGAAACGACAATGAAATAGAGTCACAAGGCAGGGCCGAAACGATAATGAAATAGAGACACAAGGCAGGGTCGAAACGACAATGAAATAGAGACACAAGGCAGGGCCGAAACGACAATGAAATAGAGTCACAAGGAAGGGCCGAAACGACAATGGAATAGAGACACAAGGCAGGGCCGAAACGACAATGAAATAGAGTCACAAGGAAGGTCAAACGACAATGAAATAGAGACACAAGGCAGGGCCGAAACGACAATGGAATAGAGACACAAGGCAGGGCCGAAACGACAATGAAATAGAGACACAAGGCAGGGCCGAAACGACAATGAAATAGAGTAACAAGGAAGGTCAGACGACAATGGAATAGAGACACAAGGCAGGGCCGAAACGACAATGGAATAGAGACACAAGGCAGGGCCGAAACGACAATGAAATAAAGACACAAGACGGAGCCGAAACGACAATGAAATAGAGTCACAAGGAAGGTCAAACGACAATGGAATAGAGACACAAGGCAGGGCCGAAACGACAATGGAATAGAGACACAAGGCAGGGCCGAAACGACAATGAAATAAAGACACAAGACGGGGCCGAAACGACAATGAAATAGAGACACAAGGCATGGCCAAACGACAATGAAATAGAGACACAAGGCGGGGCCGAAACGACAATGAAATAGAGAAATAAGGCAGGGCCGAAACGATAATGAAATAGAGTCACAAGGCAGGGCCGAAACGACAATAGAATAGAGGCACAAGGCAGGGCCGAAACGACAATGAAAAAGAGACATAAGGCAGGGCCGAAACGACAATGAAATAGAGTCACAAGGCAGGGCCGAAACGACAATGAAATAAAGACACAAGACAGGGCCGAAACGACAATGAAATAGAGACACAAGGCAGGGCCGAAACGGCAATGAACTTGAGACACAAGGCAGGGCCGAAACGACAATGAAATAGACACAAGGCAGAGCCGAAACGACAATGAAATAGAGTCACAAGGCAGGGCCGAAACGACAATGATATAGAGTCAGAAGGCAGGGAAGAAACGACAATGAAATAGAGACACAAGGCAGGGCCAAAACGACAATGAAATAAAGACACAAGGCAGGGCCGAATCGGCAATGAAATAGAGACACAAGGCAGGGCCAAACGGCAATGAAATAGAGACATAAGGCAGGGCCGAAACGACAATGAAATGGACAAGGCAGGGCCGAAACGATAATGAAATAGAGACACAAGGCAGCGGCCGAACGACAATAAAATAGAGACACAAGGCAGGGCAGAAACGACAATGAAATAGAGTCACAAGACAGGGCCGAAATGACAATGAAATAGAGACACAAGGCAGGGCCGAAAGACAATGAAATAGAGACACAAAGCAGGGCCGAAACGACAATTAAATAGAGACACAAGGCAGGGCCAAACGACAATGAAATAGAGTCACAAGGCAGGGCCGAAGCGACAATGAAATAGAGTCACAAGGCAGGGCCAAACGACAATGAAATAGAGTCACAAGGCAGGGCAGAAACGACAATGAAATAGAGACACAAAGTATAAACAACACATACATGAAAACAAACATCTCAAAAATACACCACACGCATCAAAATAACCATATCTATAAATGATGGGAATAGCGCCTAAGAACGGTCTTGACCTAACAAAAAGGACACAGTACCGGGTTCGACACAGAACACAAAATTGGGAATGAATTATATCAGCTTTCTGCTATCGGCATAATAGAGCTAAATTAAAACAATGTAAGTCAAAACTACTAACGCTATGAGGGACATAGTTTCAACCCTGGACATCGTCTCTCTCGAGAGTGATTCCATAAGTTTTCAGCTCTCGTCATAATCGAGTTAAAATAGATTAATTAAAACTAAAGGTACTTAAAGTGACACAAAACCAATACATACAATTGTAAAACAAGCATCAATTTTGACTGATAAACCTTTAACTGCTTACTAAATAATGCCTTTATGGAAAATATTAAATACTGATAACAAGAGTATAACCGTGTATTTACTAGCTGAAATCGCAAAAACATTAAATGATTGGTGAAAATTAAAAGATTTACAGTGATCTACTATCGTCTCATAAGGTAGAAATACCGTGTTTTATGCACCTTTTTTGCAAATTAAACTCGGTATTATTCATAATTACCATTGTTTTCGACATTTATTCATCCTTTTTGGAAAATTTAAACAATTATATTAATTGTGGCAAACCTTATTTGAGAGTAAGACTGCATCTTTAAACAACAATATATATTTCTCTATCACTATTCATTATGGCATTCACAGTTCACAGTTGCTGACTTGATGCTGTTCGTCTACATTGAACATACGGAAGCACATTCTACACCACCCGATGCGCCAATGCTGAAAAACTATTCGCTTCTCGACCGGAACCGGAAATTGGTTTCGTCAATTTCAAGGATACCGGAATACCTTCAGAAAAGACCGGAACAAGATCTGTAGTGATTCAAGTTTAAAAAAGTGTTTGTATAAAATAAAGAAACAAGGAGCCCAGTCTTATCGTATTCTAATGAAACAGAGGGACCAGTCTTGACCGTATGACAGTAAAGTTGGTAGGTAGTTGGTAGTTGGGGATTCGAATATTCAACTACTTGCTAGTTGCCAGTTGGGAATTCGAAAAATCAGAGTTAGATGTTGATGTTGATATTAAGCAACTCTACTATTTCCAGTCGATTATTCGCGAATATTCAACTACCAACCAGTTGAAAGTTGGGGATTAAGATGTTTGTCTTTTTTTATGGTTAAAAGGTACACATGTTAAGAAATCAAACAGTTGTTGGTGTTTTATTCATGTATACATATGTATCGTCGTGTCGTACCAAACACAGTTTTAAATCACTTTTATTCGTATACTCGCCAGTTTAATATTCGACAATTTTCGCGAATATTTAACTACTTACCAGTCAGTAGTTGGGGATTCTGATTATGTCTATATCTATGGTTTTAAAGGTCACATGTGGAAAAAATAAAACGCCAAATGTTTGTTTAGGCATGAACACATATATATCTACGTCACAAACACTGGTTTTATTCGCAAGTCGGATAATCGACCATTTCAAGTCGATTAGTCGCGAATATTCAACTACTAACCAGTCAGGAGTTAGGGATTCAGATTATGGCTATATATATATATATATATATATATATATATATATATATATATATATATATATATATATATATATATATATATAGTCTTAAAGATTACATATTGAAAGATCAAACGCCATATGTTTGTTTATCCATGTATACATATTTATCTTCGTAACAAACACCGGTTTAAATTTACTTTTATTCGTATATTCGCCAGTCGGATATTCGACCATTTCCAGTCGGTTATTCGCGAATATTCAACTACCAATCAGTTGCTAGTTGGGGATTCATTTTTTTCTCTCCTTTTTATGGTTAAAAGATACACATGTAAGGAATTCAAACAGTTCTTGTGTTTTAATTCATGTACACATATGTTTTTAAACATATAAACAAGACTTGCAATATGAAATACATTAACTGTAAATTCATTCAATTTCAAAACATTGTTACAGAACTTTGATTTTTATCAACATGTATTGGGTTGTGATTCAAATTACGTATATCAGCATAATATGTTAGTCTATGTTTTATTCTTCTACTTATGTTTGTTATCTTGAAATAAAACAGTTTTCAAACAAAACATTTCACACAAAACAGTGTTTCTGTAGTTTATGTACGGAATTCTACAAAATGATACATAATAAGTTACGTTTTTTTGTTGTCTGTTTGCATTATTTGATCTTATTATTGCCATATTCCAGATATTCCTACTCCTCATTGTTCAAATTGCCAAACATGTTTACCATAACATCACAGTTCGCACCGTTTGAATGTTCTGGCATTTAAATTTAAAGTGGTGTTTATACTATATGACACAAATGAAAAATAAAAAAGGTTTCTCTGCATGTATTTCCTTTTTTAAATCCTCTAGACTTTAGATATGATGTAATCAAATAACAATTTCATAAGTTACAGCCCTTTGTTATAGCGATACCATGTTAGAAATACCAACTAAAGTACATGATTTGATCTACATGACATTGGGCGTAGCAATATGTAATCAAGTAAGTATCAGAACGTTTACAAACACGAACGGTATTAGGCCAGAGTTTTTATATCTTTAGATTTACGGGAGCCCCGTACCTAAATATTGCAAAACCCAAATAAAAATAAAATTCATTTTCGTAGTTTTATTTTTATTTTTTCCGACGAACGTTGCTCCAATGTTAAAAACAAAATAAAATTAGTGTTCTATAACCCATATCTCAGAACCAACTGGTGTACCAATTGTCATTCATTATCGGTCTTTTTACTGCACAAACCACGTAAACCAGTCGGAAATACGCGGAGAAACAGAACAGGTACCCGTTACCATAACAACGTCCTGTCAAAAGTGAAAGTACTTTTTGTCATACCCCTTATTTCTCGCAATTTCTGCAGCTATATAGAAATGTTTTTCTACAAAAAACGTTCCGATGTTTATATTTCATTATTTAAATCAAACCGTGGTGAACTTAAAGCGTGTTTATTGTGATTTTTTTTGTAGATTCAGTATGTTGTTCGCGTTTCGTGGAATGATTGCGAAACTTCCGGTCAAAATAAGGAGACAGAAATTCGTGGGTTGTGTTGTCTATTAAAAGTCGTTGGCGCACGTCATATATTAACAAGGATGAATTGGATTACAGCGCAAAAATGTATAGCTTCTGACAAACACAAACTGCAAAATGATATCGTGTTCATCATAGTCAAAATGGATATTTTTTTCTGAATTTGACTCTGGGGAGCATTGAACACACTGCTTCACAATCACATATTTGAAGAGAAAAACACAAGGTATCGTGATATTCGTAGTTGTTAATTAGTTTAATAATGATTTCGAATTTAAATCGTTATAGAATACTGAAAATGATGTAATAATAACATAGTGTGTGTTTCCGATAAAAGAGAAAAAATCTGAACACAAGATATCTGGCAGTCAGTGCAAGAAGTCAAACTTATCCGTTGCTTATTGCCAACGGGCATAGCTGGAATTAGAAGGATATTTTTCAGGACTGATTCTAAAATCAGTTCTTAGACCTGTTTTTTTTTAAACATATAACACTTGTAAAATTTATCTGAATGCTCCCGAATTTTCTTTGGTGAAGTACATAAATGTAGATTTTGACTGTCTGTGTATCCATAAGCCCTGTCAAACTTTGAAGTGAAGAGGAATTTCCATCAGGGCTTCTACTTTTTTTTGGTTATATTTTCTATGTAAAAACCACATCACGGTAAATTGTCACGGTGCTATTTCGTTAAAGACAGAAAAAACACATTTGACCTCCTTATTATACCGTGTCTGAAACTGTGTTCAATGTTTGATTACTTCACAATGGAAAGGATATGCTTATATTATGGGCAAAATGTTAGAATTGGCCATTTAAACTTCTTTATTACACTGACATGTTTCATAAAATCCATGGGTTGATAACATTTGCACCTCATATGCATAGATGCATTCGAACAAATATATACAATTAATTTCAATGAGCGCTTGAACTCACAGTGTTGAGGTCAATATTTTCAGTCATTAAAAGGATCTTTTAATTATGCTTTTGAAACTTTATGGTGATCTATCACCCTTTTTTCAGCCTATGAAATAGCTGACACAAATAAGGTGTGCTTTGTCTTCATGATATAAGAAGTTTTAAAAAATCAAAAAAAAATCGGAGAAAAATCCGTTTTATTTTTATTTATTTCTCCTTTGGGACATTTTATGCATTTTATTTTTATTTTTATTTCCTCCTCCTTACCCAACTTTTTGAAAAATCTCCCGTAAATCTAAAGATAAAAAAACTCTGGCCTTATATCTCTCGTTTTACAAACTAAGCACCTGGTGTATATCAATATTTCAGAAAAAAAGTAATTATAATGGTCAAATTTGATAGATTTGAGATTGAGATTTTACCTAACTTTCTTCGTAATATTAATTCATGTATAGCTTAAAGGTATCTCCCAGTGGCAAATCCAGGATTATTGCTTGTGATCCAGAGGGTGTAAGTTATTAAATAAGGGCAAACATTTTAGGTTGCGGCCCTCCTTCAGAATTAGAATTGGTATTACTAAGATTATTGACAGGGGATCCATATAATAATGTAGTTATTCGTTTTAGTACAATAAGATGCTGCGTACACAACTTCAACTTAGTAACTTGCGGCCACAACTTAGTATCTTGTGGCCACGACTAAGTAGCTTGCGGCCAAATCTTAGTAACTTGAGCCCACGACTTAGTAACTTTGGCCACGACTAAGTAACTCTTGGCCACAACTTAAAAACTTGAGGCCACAACTCAGTAAAGTGAGTGGGTGTATGAGGTAACTTTCAGTACTTGAGGTTTCGGGGCGTACATACGGTTACTTGGTGTATATGAGGCAACTTGGTGTGTATACGGAATACTTAGAACACATAAGGTTAGAAATTGTACATGAGATTACTTTGTCTACATGAGGTAGCTTGTAGGACATGAGGTCACTTGGTGAACATGCGGTTACTTGGTGTACATGAGGCTACTTGGTGCACATGCGGTTACTTGGTGTACATGAGGTTACTTGGTGTACATGACGTTACTGGGTGTGCATGAGGTTTCTGGGTGTACATGGCGTTACTTTTAGTTTACTTTGTGTACATGAGGTCACTTGGTGCACATGCGGTTACTTGGTGTACATGAGGATACTGGGTGTACATGAGGTTACTGGGTGTACATGAGGTTACTGGGTGTGCATGAGGTTACTGGGTGTACATGAGGTTACTGGGTGTGCATGAGGTAACTGGCTGTATATGACGTGACCGGTTGTGCATGACGTTATTTGATTTACTTAAGGTAACTTGGTGTTCACGAGGTTACTTGGTGTACATGAGGTTACTGGGTGTACATGAGGTTACTGGGTGTACATGAGGTTACTGGGTGTGCATGAGGTAACTGGCTGAACATGAGGTAACTGGCTGTACATGACGTTACTTGGTTTATTTAAGGTTACTGGGTGTTCACGAGGTTACTTGGTGTACATGCGGTTACTGGGTGTACATAAGGTTAATGTGTGTACATTAGTTTACTTTGTGTACATTAGGTTTTTTGGTGTCATGAGGTTACTTGGTGTATATGAGGTTACTTGGTGTAAATGAGGTTACTTGGTGTACATGAGGTTACTGGGTGTACATGAGGTTACTGGGTGTACATGAGGTTACTGGGTGTGCATGAGGTAACTGGCTGAACATGAGGTAACTGGCTGTTTATGACGTTACTTGGTTTATTTAAGGTTACTGGGTGTTCACGAGGTTACTTGGTGTACATGAGGTTACTGGGTGTACATGAGGTTACCGGGTGTGTATTACGTTACCTGAAGTACATAAGGTCACTGGGTGTTCATGAGATTACTTGATGTACATGAAGTTACTGGGTGTACATGAGGTTACTTGATGTACATGAGGTTACTTGATGTACATGGTGTTACTGGGTGTACATGAGGTTACTTGGTATAATTAAGGTTACTTGGTGTACATGAGGTTGTTTGGTGTGCATGTGGTTACTTGGTGTAAATAAGGTTACTGGGTGTACATGAGGTTACTTGGTGTGCATGAAGTTACTGGGTGTACATGACGTTACTTGGTTTAAATGAGGTTACTTGGTGTGGATGAGGTTACTTGGTGTACATGAGGTTACTTGGTGTTCATGACGTTACTGGGAGTACATGAAGTTACTGCGTGTACATGAGGCTACTAGGTGTACATGAGGTCACTAAGTATGAATCAGGTTACTTGTTGTACATGACGTTACTGGGTGTGCATGAGGTTACTGGGTGTTCATGGCGTTACTTGGTATACATAAGGTTAATGTGTGTACATTAGTTTACTTTGTGTACATTAGGTTTTTTGGTGTACATGAGGTAACTTGGTGTATATGAGGTTACTTGGTGTAAATGAGGTTACTTGGTGTACATGTGGTTACTTGGTGTACATAAGGTTGCTTGGTGTAAGTGAGGTTACTTGATGTCCATGAGGTTACTGTGTGTATTTGAGGTTACTTGGAGTAAATGAGGTTACTGAGTGTAATTGAGGTTACTTGTCGTACTTGAGATTACTTGGTGTACAATATGGTTACTTGGTACATATTTTATTACTTGGTGTATATGTTACTTAGTATACATGAACTTACTTGGTAAACTTGGGTCGGATTAGTACCTTAAGTTGTTAAGGTTAAGTACACACGTGGAAATTTCTTCATAAATAGTTATGTTCGGAGTCGTGAAACCGCTACAACTGAGTGTTATTTTTCGTGCATCCGGCCATTTTCTATCGAAAACAACCTCGGATGAATATGGACGGTTTACATTGTTAGAAATATTTTTGAACACCCTTCAGCCACCCTCCCCCCCCCCACACACACTTCAAATCGTCCAAGTTTAGTTTTTAATTTCGATAAAGGAGAGAAAAAAAATGTAATACGCTCAAAATGCACCAATTCGGGCTGGAAAGTGTTAAAATAAATCGCAGAGTACTTTCAAACACCCCTGCTCACACTTTAAACCAAATAAATTTCGGTTCTGAGGGAGGATTGCAAGTCAAAATGTTATGCCCCTAAGTTACGCACCCTCATATATCGAATCATGGATCCGCCCCTGAATGCCATGGTACACTTAACGCCCGGCAATCAATTTGAACTAACAAAATGCATATTAAACACAGCAACTTTTCTATGGATGTACCGGCATACACCCGAGGTTGATTTCGATGGAAAATGACCGAGGTATTCCGAATCGTGTCATTTCGGCAGTCTTCGGCAAGCTCGGGATATATTTATTTCGTTGTGCATTTCGAGTGTAGAAAGGCCTACTAAACCAGAAGTCGTGAACTTCTATTGAAATTAATACGGGACACAATCCCGGCATGATTAAAATGTGGTTTGGATTTGAAGAACAATAGTGTTAATTAAGCAAGGTTGTAACAACGCTTATCATTTGGATATTGTGTAATATGTCAGTGTGACATTGATCTAAATTTGTGGTTTCTTCGTTTCAGTACAAAACAATTACTTCCTTGTAACCAAATACACAAACGTGGCTGAATGAACATCTATATTTTGATTTAGTTCGTGAATCTTTTTCAACTCAAGAGACAAAAAATGGAATATAATTTTGGATCATCAATTTCTTTCCATACATGGTGTTGGGGTTCGTGAAGCACTAGAATTCATGGTTATCATTCGTGGAAATGGGCCAATTCGCTATAAAATATACAGGAAAAAGTACTTCCTACAACTATTCGGCCATCTCCGGTATGGTCCGAATAGACGATCGTTACAACTCGGTAGTCCTCGGCAAACCCAGGTGTGATAAGGCCCACTTGACAGTCGATAACATTTCGAAATGTTAACACAGGAATAAAGTACGGCATATTTAAAACATTTTTGTATTTGAAAACTGATTGTGAATTGAGAACGGTTTAAATACGCTTATCATTTTGATATCGTGATATATATCAGTGTAGATTTGATCGAAATATTGGTTTTCTTCGTATCAGCGGAGTACAAAATTATTAACTTCCTTGTTTCAAATAAACAGAAACTGACTGTGTGAACTAGTTTGTGAGTCATTTTTAATCTCAAAAACGAAAATGGCTTCTAAGTTTGAATCATCCATTCAGAGGGGCTGTGACTTCATTCATGATTTTTCCTGCTCTCCGTGTGAAGAGAACGGATTTAACACCGAAGCTCACCATTATTGTACTCAATGCACAAAATATTACTGCCAAAACTGTGTTTCAAAACATAACGGATTATATCAGAAGCACGCGGTACTCGGACAGAAGGACGTGAAGAAATGGGAGGCAGCCCCAGGGGTTGTGGACGCCCTGGAGAGATGCGGGATGCACCCCGGGGAGGCACTGAAGCTGGTATGTGGTGACCATGACCAGTTGTGTTGTCCTGTGTGCGTCGCCGTGGACCACAGGTATGTTAGAAATATATATAAGTTTAAGGTGCACAACATAGGTTCATGCAAATAATAATAATAGTTATTATTATTATTATTATAATGATTATTATTATTATTATTATTATTATTATTATTATTATTATATGTGCATTATAAAGTTAAACTCATTTGACTTTTAAACAAAACAAAGCTTACGACTTGTGTATATTAAAGAAATATCAGTCTTTATATACATTTATAATTCATTTTAAAGCTACGTGGCCACAAATTACCCAGTTTTAAAAGTACAAAATATCATTGATATTTTTTATACGTATACACTTCATATGCCTTTTTGGTTTCGATCGTTTAAATAAAAGATGAGTTAAACATTATCATGCATTTTTCGCGTCAACCTATATTATGCGCCTTTGCTGTTATTCGTGTGTCGCCGTGGACCACAGGTTTGAAGGAAGAAAACGTCAATATAAAGGCGCATAACATAGGTTGATGCAAAACTATTTTATTGTTTTTATCAATTACTATTTTTTACTTATTTGACTTTTCATTATCAAAACAAAAAAGGCTTATAAATAAGTCCATTTTACAAAAAGATAAGTCTTTGAACATGCAAAAGGTGATTTCAATTAATAGCTACGTGGCCACAAATTCCCCAATCACTGAATCTGTACACAAATATTTCTTCTGGTTTTGATCAATCAAGTCAAATGAATAAACCATAATAATGCATTAAAAACTAAAATAAAATCATGTTTGCATCAACCTATATAGTGCGCCATTAAGACACAAAACGGTAACTTATCTATACGTAATTGCGTCAAATTTTTAATCATTTTCTTTAACATTGTCCCACATAAGCAAGGTCATATTCAGTTTATGCAGATCTGATTACAACTGTTTCACAACTTCTTTGTTTCAGACAATGCTCCAAAATCCATCCCATTCCAGATGTAGCAAAAGGTATTCAGATAAATATTGAGTTTCAACAAATTCCAAAGAAGATAGCTGAACTTGAAAAGCAATTCGAGCTGAAGAAAGAAGCAAGAATGAAGAATACGACATCTCTAAAAAAGACGCGGGCAGCCATTTCTGATAAATTAAAAACCATACGTAAAAAGATCAACGAAATCCTTGACAAGATTGAGAAGGCAACTTTACAGGACGTGGACGGAATAATAGCTAAACTTGAAAAAAATATAAAGAAAGATATCGAAACTTGTGATAAAATGACTATTGAACTGCAAAACATGATTGCCGCTGTTCAAACAAAATCAAAATCAAGCGAGTCAAAATCATATATTGCGTACAGAAAGAGCCAGGATATGATTTCACAAGCAAACGATCATCTTCGTGGCATATCAGTCATTGAGTGTTACAATGTAACATTTCAAGCCAATAACCTTATCGAAGAACTTTTATCTTCGATACAGACCTTTGGAACGATTGAAGAGCAAACTGTTATGACCAAACAGCGAAAAGATCCCCTTTCCGATCCAAACCACGTCTTCAGTGTTGCAGAGTACAAGGAGTACAACGTGAGGATGAGTGATGACAAAGGTCGATGTGATATCCAAGGCGTATGTGAAATGCCTAGTGGAGAGTTTGTCATAGTAGACAATAACAATTGTAAAGTGAAGCTCCTGGACAAGGAGTACAGGGTGATCGACCACTGTGATGTCCCGGGGAAACCATATTACGTGTGCCACATTGACGGAAATGAAGTGGCCGTTTGTATTTACAGTGTTAATGCTGATATTCGAGGACTTTATTTCATTAATGCTACGAAAGGGAAATTCGTCACTACGAGGAAGTTAAGCATCACCCATGGATGTCATGCCATTGCTCATCATGGTGGCCAGCTTTACTTATTCTCCGATACCGCCCTGTACGTCTACACGTTGTCGGGGCAGAAGGTGAAGATGCTGTACGAGGACATATCTTTGGTTTGGTCGGTGTGGAAATGTGCCATCAGTAACGACGGGGAGACAATCTACATCACAAACTTCAGTAAACACCAACTGATCACCCTAGACAACAACGGCAACAAGCTTTCCTTACTCACTGACCCTGACATGAAACAACCTAGAGGAGTACACGTGACACCTGCTGGACACGTGTTCGTCTGCTGCCAATGCTCCGACACAGTGATGCAGGTTGACAAAGACGGGAAGAAGAAGTTGGCCACCCTTGCAAGGAAAGAAGACGGACTGTACGGACCGCGTGATTTATGTTTCAGCAGCCGCATTTCCTCTCTGATTGTTGGCGGATTGAAAGACACACTTCTTGTTTTCAAGTTAAATTAAAACTAAAAACGTTCAATGTTTGATTTGGTACTATCGAACAGGAATCTTCTCTATTGATGTTGCAAAGTATATTGTAGTATTGCCATACATGTATATAATTGTTTTGTTCGACCGCATGCTATAAGTAATATGATATGAATCCAAAAGCATCTTGAGAATACTTATATTTTATCATATTTTGGACAATTTATATCCCACAAACTATGTGAAATATTATATATATATATATATATATATTTGTTCTATTTGATAAATGTAGACTGTTCAATTTTCGTGTATATTTATATATATATATATATATATATATATATATATATATATATATATATATATATATATATATATATATATATATATACATATAGAGAACATCGTCATATTGACTTTATCAATTTAAATATAATGATGATTTAGTTGCATAATATACACACAGGTGAATTGCAATAAAAAAATAATAAAAAAATCTCTTGTTTCAATGTCGGAGATATGGTTCACATGAACGATCAGAAAATCATCTTCTGAAAAATGCATACTAGATTTCAAACGTATACTGAAAATTTTGAAGGACATATTCTCAAGAACACAAACCAAAAGCACAACATACATATCACGTATAACATCGACAGTCTCGGTTAGATTGAGACTTACATCTCACGTAAAACATCGGTAGACAAGGTTAGATTGACACTTACATCTCACGTATAACATCGAAAGTTTTGGTTATATTGAGACTGACATCTCACGTGTAACATCGACAGTCACGGTTAGATTGAGTCTTAAATATCTTTAATTACATCGACAGTCTCGGTTTGTTGACACATCTCACATTTTCCATCAACAGTCTCAATTGGAATGAGACTAATATCAGGTTAAACATGAACAGTCTCAATTGGAATGAGACTTACATCTCACATACTAGTATAATATGACCGACCGGTTTGATTGAGACATACAGCTAACGTGTTACATCGACAGCCTCCGTTAAATTGAGACTTACATCCCACGTTTACCATCAACAATCTCAGTTAGATTGAGACGTACATCATACGTTTTACATCGACAGTCACGGTCAGTTTAAGACGTATTGCCCACGTTTAACACCGACAGTCTCGGTTATATTGAGACTTGCATTACACATGTAGCATCGACAATATCGGTTAGTTTGAGACATATTGCCCGCGTTAAATATTGTTAGATTGGTTTTATTGAGACTTACATCACACGTGATACATTGACAGTCTCGTTTTGTTTGAGACTTACACGCCACGGTTAACATCGGCAGTCTCGGTTAGTTTGTGACTTACATCACACGTGGTACATGGACAGTTTCGGTTAGTTTGAGACTTACATCCCACGGTTAACATCGACATTCTCCGTTGGATTGGGACTTAAATCACACGTGTTATATCGACAGTCTCGGTCATATTGAGACTTACATCACATGTGGTATATGGACAGTCTCGGTTACTTAAAGACTTATTGCCCAAGTTTAATATCGACAGTCTCGGCTAGAATGAGGTTTTCATCACATGTGTAGCATCGACATTCTGGGTTAGTTTGGGACTTTCATCACACTGTTAATATCGACAATCTCCGTTGGATTGGGACTTAAATCACACGTGTTATATCGACAGTCTCGGTAAGATTGATACTTTCATTACATGTGTAGCATCGAAAATTTCTGTTAGTTTGAGACTTACATGTCACGGTTATCATCTACAGTCTCCGTTACACTAGGACTTACATCTCACGTGTTACATCGCCAGTCTCCGTTGGACTGGGACTTACATCTCACGTGTTACATCGCCAGTCTCCGTTGGACTATGACTTACATCTCACGTGTTACATCGACAGTCTACGTTGCACTAGGACTTACATCTCACGTGTTACATCTACAGTCTCAGTTGCACTAAGACTTACATCTCACGTGTTACATCGCCAGTCTCAGTTGGACTAGGACTTACATCTCACGTGTTACATCTACAGTCTCAGTTGCACTAAGACTTACATCTCACGTGTTACATCTACAGTCTCCGTTGGACTGGGACTGACATAGTACATGTTACATCGCCAGTCTCCGTTGGACTGAGACTTACAGCTTCTTGTGATTGAACAACTCCAAGAAACGATTAATTTACTGAATATAGTTACTTCAGTTATGTTTTTTTTATTTACTTCAGCTGAAACCGTACACAAGCTTAATTTAATTTTAACATATTACAACATTATATTTATCATTCTCGTTGGCGAGATGTTACACGAGAGTGTGGTCTTGTGTTGCGGGGGAAACCGGCATACTCGGAAGAAACCTACTTGTCCGTATTAGTGACCACACGCCAAACTCACATGCGCCCAGGCCGGGGATCAAACCCGAGTCGCTCCGATGAGAAGGGCTAACTTAGGCTAACCACTGCGCTAACCGAACAACCCAAAACAGATGCTGGCCAGTGTTTCTATAATTTATAATCATTTTTTAACATCCAAAAAGCTTAGTTGTAATATTATGTTTGATACGTCTTATACTTATATATAATTCTTTCTGTACACTGTAAAACTTCAATTGAAATGATACCTACATAATACGCGGGTACCTGTCCGTGATATCAGGTAGGGAGACCTGATTTCAGGGAGGGACAGATGATTTTAGTAAGATAAATCTTATTCAATAGGGGACTAATAGTTTATTGAAGGACATCTGATTTCAGGAAGAAATATTTGCTTTCAGGAAGGGGCAAATGCTTTCAGGAAAGGACAAATGCTTTCAGGAAGGGATATATTATTTCAAGAAAGGACATATGGTTCAAGGAAGAGACACATGATTTCGGGAAGAGACACATGATTAAGGGAAGGAACACATGATTTCAGGAAGGGACACCTGAGTACATGAAGGTACACATGCTTTCAGGAAGGGACACCTGATTTCAGGAAGAGACACATGATTTCAGGAAGGGACACCTAATTTCAGGAAGGGACAATTAATTTCAGGAAAAGAGAGATGATTTCAGGAAAGGACACATGATTTCAGGAAGAGACACATGATTTTAGAAACAGACACATGATTTCAGAAAGAGACAGATGATTTCAGAAACAGAAACAAGATTTCAGAAAGAGACACATGATTTCAGGAAGGGATACCTGCTTTTCAGGAGGGGACACATGCTTTCATGAAGAGATACCTGCTTTCAGGAACAGACACAATATTTCAGGAAGGGACACATGCTTTCAGGAAAGGACACATGCTTTCAGTAAGGAAAGCATTATGACAGGAGGGGAGTCATAGTTTCTAAAAGTAAAAAATGGTTTTAGGAAGAAACATTTGATTTTAAAAAGGAACACATGGGACATGATTTCAGGAAGGAACACTTGATTTCAGACAAAGAAAAATGACTTTAGGAGGGGACACATGATTTCAGGAAGGGACACATGATTTTAGGAGGAGACACAGGATTTCAGGAGAGGAAACATGATTTCAGTAGGGGACACATGCTTTCAGGAAAGGACATATGTTTTCAGGAGGGGACACATGATTACAGGAGGGGACACTTGATTTCAGGAATAGAGAAATTATTTTAGGAGAAGACACATGCTTTCAGGAATGGACACATGATTACATGAGGGGGCACATGATTTCAGGAAGAGACACATGATTTCAGGAAGAGACACATGCTTTCTGGAGGGGACACATGATTTCAGGAAGAGACACATGATTTCAGGAGGGGACATATGATTTCAGGAAGAGACACATGATTTCAGGAAGAGACACATGATTTCAGTAGGGGACACATGATTTCAGGAAGAGGCACATACTTTTAGGAGAGGATACATGATTTCAGGAAGGGACATATGATTTCAGGAGGGGACACATGATTTCAGGAATAGACATATGATTTCAGGAGGGGCACATGGTTTCAGGAAGAGACACATGATTACAGGAGGGGATACATGATTTCAGGAGGGGACACATGATTTCAGGAATAGACATATGATTTCAGGAGGGGCACATGATTTCAAGAAGAGACACATGGTTACAGGAGGGGATACATGATTTCAGGAAGGGACAAATGATTTCAGGAGGGGACTCATGATTTCAGGAATAGGCATATGCTTTCAGGAAGGGGCACATGATTTCAGGAAGGGACAAATGATTTCAGGAGGGGACACATGATTTCAGGAATAGACATATGATTTCAGGAGGGGCACATGCTTTCAGGAATGGACACATGATTACATGAGGGGGCACATGATTTCAGGAAGAGACACATGATTTCAGGAGAGGACACATGATTTCAGGAAGAGACACATGCTTTCTGGAGGGGACACATGATTTCAGGAAGAGACACATGATTTCAGGAGGGGACATATGATTTCAGGATGAGACACGTGATTTCAGGAAGAGACACATGATTTCAGTAGGGGACACATGATTTCAGGAAGAGGCACATACTTTTAGGAGAGGATACATGATTTCAGGAAGGGACAAATGATTTCAGGAGGGGACACATGATTTCAGGAATAGACATATGATTTCAGGAGGGGCACATGATTTCAGGAAGAGACACATGATTACAGGAGGGGATACATGATTTCAGGAGGGGACACATGATTTCAGGAATAGACATATGATTTCAGGAGGGGCACATGATTTCAAGAAGAGACACATGATTACAGGAGGGGATACATGATTTCAGGAAGGGACAAATGATTTCAGGAGGGGACACATGATTTCAGGAATAGGCATATGCTTTCAGGAGGGGCACATGATTTCAGGAAGGGACAAATGATTTCAGGAGGGGACACATGATTTCAGGAATAGACATATGATTTCAGGAGGGGCACATGATTTCAGGAAGGGACACGTGATTTCATGAGTGAACTTATGATTACAGGAGGGGACACAGGATTTCAGGAGAGGAAACATGCTTTCCGGAGGGTACACATGTTTTCAGGCGAAGACATATGATTTCAGGAGGGGACACTTGATTACAGTAGGGGTCACATGATTTCAGGAAGGGACACATTATGACAAGAGGGATTAGTCATAGTTTTTGAAAATAACACATGATTTCAGGAAGAAACATTTGATTTAAGAAATGGACACATGGGACATGATTTCAGGAAGGAACACTTGATTTCAGGAATAGAGAAATTATTTTAGAAGAAAACACATGCTTTCATGAATGGACACATGATTACATGAGGGGGCACACGATTTCAGGAAGAGACGCATGATTTCAGGAGAGGACACATGATTTCAAGAAGAGACATATGCTTTCAGGAGGGGACACATGATTTCAGGAAGAGACACATGATTTCAGTAGGGGACACATGATTTAAGTAGGGGACTTATTATTTCAGGAAGAGACAGATGATTTCAGGAGGGGACACATGATTTCAAGAAGAGACACAAGATTTCAGGAGGGGGCACATGATTTCAGTAGCGGACTCATTATTTCAGGAAGAGATACATGATTTCAGGAGGGGACACATGATTTAAGTAGGGGACTCATTATTTCAGGAAGAGACAAATGATTTCAGGAAGAGACAGATGATTTCAGGAGGGGACACATGATTTCAGGAAGAGACACATGATTTCAGGAAGAGACAAATGATTTCAGGAAGAGACAAATGATTTCAGGAAGAGACAAATGATTTCAGGAAGAGACAGATGATTTCAGGAGGGGACACATGATTTTAGGAAGAGACACATGATTTTAGGAAGTATGTTGGATTATACCATTACAATGTATAATTATTTTATTTTTATCAAGATTGATTCTTGATAAATTCAAGCTTTAATTTCATTTATGTTATTTTAACTTTATATATATTATATAAATTCGCGTCGCGACAAAACCTGTCTTAATAACCAAAATATCGATTTTAAGTTCTTCACAGTTTTATATAGGTGTGTTTATAACAATAAAAAATATGTTATTTTATTTTTGATATCTTGTAAACTTTTTGAGATTTTCCACTTTAAGTGACACAGGGGTAAACGTCGATTTTATGAAAACGCGTGACGTTATGACGTGTGAAATACCAACAACTAACGTAAAAACTTCGTGATAATGAAGCGAACACCTGTCTTCATGAGTAAATATTCAAACGAATATTACTGACATAGACCGTTTCAATTGTTTTAATTTCAATTTTAATTTCGTTGCTTAGCAACATAAGAACATTTAAGAATAACATGAAACATAGCATCCGAATGCAAAAAAAACATCATTTAAAAAAAAAATCAACAACTTCATTTCATTTCAATATCACTTTATTAGGGTAATTGTCTTAAATATATATGCAAACATGCCTTGTACTGTGCCTTGGCTGTTATATATTTGTTTTACTTGGAAACTAATTCATCATTAATATGGTGCATACATTACTATGTCTAACGTGCAATACTGATATGTTGCTCAGCAAAGAGCAATGTAAGTCTTGTATCTACAAAAGATGTCGTGAATTTACATTAACAATAGAACAATCAACGGCCACAAGGCAAACATAGCTATAAAGTGTTTGGTACGGGGCATAAAATGTCCTGGTACGGAGACCGAACGTATGGTCGGACGCATTTATATAAGGATTCTTGTCGGGGATGGCTAAATCCTGCAGCTTGAACAACATCCGGTCGGGCTTGGGTCTCGAACCGGAAGACAGGATCCTTAAGAATGTTCAGCGTGTCCTCCTCTGCATCTCGCGACGTTCTTACTACAACGACACCAGGCTCAGTGAACGAAAATCGAAAGTACTGGTACTTCCTGAAGTTAATCATGCAAGACACTTGATTAACAATCGATTTACATTAATAAATAAACGGTGATTGGCTACTTATTACATACTGTAAAATTTGCGGTAATTATTTATACATAGGTGTTTATTAATCGTAAAACCATAATCATTATGTAGAAGGTATGGGACTGTTATGAGTTGTAATTGAACGTGACGTTACCTTATTCCATTGAGTGCATTGAAATGGTCGCCAAGGAGGCCTTTCCAGTTTCTCCAAGACCATGCTGGATAACGAACCGCTGTGTTAGAATATTAGGATTTGTTCACAACGTCCTCTAGCTGATCCAGGCTCTTACAGTCCGTTCTCCTGTACAATCGCTTCACATTTCCAAACCCACTATCATCGAGGCATTTTGCATGTCCTGCAAGAGTTCGATAAACGGATTTATTAATTAAGAGCATGTGTATTTTGCACGATGTTAAAGTTGCAGAAACAAATAGACGATGTTGTAATAGCAGCAGGAGAATAAAATCTTAATATAAGCAAATGTGAATATACATCTACATATGCGTATTCAATGAAATCGTTATATGTTTATGTATAGAAATATGCATATATATTTATTATAATGACTTAGAAAGACGAACCTGGTATTTGCATCAGATACTCAATGGTACTGTGCTGTCCGGTCATGACTCTCCACATGAAGTAGCCCACGAGAAACTTATTCTTATTCTGACCTGTAATGCGAAATTATACATGAATTTGTGTAATTAATTTCCTGTAGAGAATGTATCGCCACTTTACGCGCAAATTATAGGAGAAACACACGTAAACGCACACACGCACACAACTGCAAAGGTGCGACATTGTAAATGTTACGGACAATTACCAGTAGAAAAAGGAGGGATGGCGCAGAGTTAGAGAGTCTGCTTTACGACAAAGAGTTGCAAAGTTCAATCCCCAGTCGGGAAACATTCTTGTGACCACTCATATTGACACACAAGCGAGTTCAAGCAAAAAAAATGACTCGAGAGTTACTCTATCAGCTTTCGTCACAATTGAATTAATATAAATTGGTATGCTAGTAATATATTTTATATGTTTTGAGAAAGATTTGTTTTGTGTTTTAAATTTACCTGGACAATTATCGGCGTGGATGGAGCAAGACGTTGATTGGCCGCCGTAGTTTTGAAGGGCCCAGTCTATCATTGAAATGACGGCATGTGGTCCGTGTGATTTCGAACCGTCTTTCCCCATAGTCTCGTTCTCGTCGATGAGGAAATTCAGCTAGTGTGGGTCGCCATCTATTCGAAATCCAAATATATTGCTCTTCCTAAGAGATAAGAAGAATAAGGGACCCATTTGTCTGTAGTAGTGTGTCAGGCTTACACGTTGTGCAAAGTCAAACGTGAAATGGTGATACCGCTCACAGTCACCGGCGTCACGCGTCTCCGTACTGCGACATATACAATCATTGTACAATACCCGTTCCTGAAAAATGTAATAATCGGCTCTTTTATTTACCTTGGATATAACTCACTTTTATCAGAAATTGACATTATCGTATAATAATAGGTGAGAACGGCAGATGCAATTATTTGTGATTTAAGTAAGTATGCACATCATGATTTATGTACATGAATAAAACTATAACGGTGGGTGGTTAGTGGATAGTTGTGCAATTCTCACCTCAAAGGTCATGGGTTCGATCCACTACACGGGTACTTTCTAATTGCTTCTCGAGAACAGGAAATTGATGCGGCAGTTATTCATATTATCATCACAAAAAAATACTTTGGCATACAAAAATGATACTTTGTATTTTACCTGTTGTGCCTTCGTTATATGAGCGCTGTATGCATCCGACGCTTCTATTTTGTCGTCTTCCTTGACAGCGTCCATCACGCGTTTCCTGATTTTTTCGCATGTAGCACAGACGTCGTCACGCGGATATGCGATTTTGATGTGGGGTACACATGTCGACCAAATTGTCTTGAAGGCGGTCAGCTTCACACATCGAATGGGAACCACCGAATCTACAGCCTGTTTCTCATATTCCTTGAATGTCATCAGTTTTGTTTCGCTTGCAGGGAGATAAGTTGGCGGAATATTGTCTCGCCCTCTGGGAGCTGCAGGCATTGGTAACCCCTCACGTTCTGTATAGTTCAGGAGAAACTTTACCACGCGCTACACATCGTCAAACGTTAGGGCGTATTTGGGACGTCTTCCAGTGTTCCCATGGATCCTTGGAACGATCCCATTTGTTGCCATGTGCGCCATCAGTCCTTGTAAGGCACTTCTTCCTATGTCATACCAGAGGTGAAATGTTCTCCTGCAAACAATGGTCCCATTAGATTTAAATGTATAACGCATCCGTTGTCTCTTTTTTCCTTTCTTTGTTGTTGCCTTTGCGCGGTCGTCTTGTAAGATGGCCATGGTATACATGTCTTTTTCCTTTGTGTCCATTTCCCTTAAGTTAAGTATGTGTTCATACACATTCCCTACATTAAGTTGTTGTGATCATTTACTTTGACACCCACATCCATCTTTACACACTTTCTTTATATCTGTACGCTCACAATTTTCAGCCACTTCATTATCGCTTTCACCTAATCCAGCCTCTCCATTCCCATCGCTGTCTGTATCTTCGTCTACGATTTCTTGCTGCAAAATATAATCCCTCACATGACCTTCTAATATCCCGCCAATTGTGCCAATATCATCGTTGTCGACTTCATTATCAACTTCACACGACTCGTCTAACTCTTGTGATGCAAATGGTGTTGAAACTGGCGTTCTTCCAAAATGATTTGAGTACACACAACTCCTGAAAATATATAATAGGAAAAAACCTCATTATATCAGTTATATAAACCGGGTAATTTTGTATTATTTGAACCATTTTTTTTCAAAAATTATTAATGATAAAATAATACATGTATACCAACACAATTTAGTGGAAATGTGATTAAAGCCAAAAAAAAGTATAGCTCAAAAGAGGACTTGACCTTGAGTCTCCCGGGTGCCACACAAAGATCTTTCAACTGTGCCACATTCACTTTAGTTAAATTCTTAATTAACGTTATATATTATATCAACTCTTGGTCAAAAAATCGATATAATGACTCGACACTTTTTCCATCTCATTTTAAACATGATATTTCGTTTTTTTATTTTTATTCGTTAACATACTTATTCGTTTAGTGAACATATTTATTGGCATAGCATGTTACAGTACTGTACAAAATACTAAACAATATAAATTCAAATAGAGTAAACAACGAGATTTTCATTTTGAATGTCATTGCATCAAAATACGAATAATAATAATAATAATTCTCATTTATAAAACGTTACGTTGTCTAATTATAAATGTATTTACTGACGGGTTGAGTTTTAGACAGGGAATAAGTTAACTTACCAGGTTTAAGGGATGTTATTATGCCGATATAACTATAAGTTGATGTGTATGCATGTAACGTTATTTATTCACATGTTATACCTAAGTGCAAACTTATGGTAAAACCAACTTTACGCCCTCCTTTCGACAGAACAAAAAAATGAAATACATAAAAAGATAACTTACCTCCAACACCGCATCCATTTTAACACATCTCAGTCAATAACATGTACAAATATCTATTTACAAAACTAACTTCTCACTTCATGGATTAAATACGTGACGTCATTTAAATCCGGTTTTCCCTAAAACGTCATAAATGTCATTAAGACAGGTTTTGTCGCGACGCGGCCCATTTATATTTTAAAGCTTCACTCTCGCAGATTGGCCGTTTTGACATTTTTTTTGTACTGGAATGAAGCAATGCTTGCGTTAATATCCGATCAACGGTACTAAAAGACTACTGGCAAAAGATATATTTACACCTTTCTTGTTTACGTTAAAAAATGATGTCTTATGCCGAAAATTTATAATTCTTAAAGCGTTAGTAACGCTTTTAGCCATACAATATAAATTTTCGAACGAACACGTAATGCGATGGTATTCAATATGCGTTTTAAGTCAATCTTATGGTCATACATCATTGACTTCATTCACTGTATATGTCCGTTATTTAAACCGAGCAATCCGATTAGCTACATCGTTCTAAGATCTATTTAAGACCAGTATGAATATCACCCCTGGGGCGGTATTCATAAAACTTCCTAAGTCTCTTCCTAACTTAAGTCACTTTCCTTATTTTAGAATCTCTTTAGTCATAGGTTATAAAAAGGCTTTTTCCAGAAGTCATTTTTTTATTGAATTTATTGAAGAAGAAAAATACTTTGATTTCAGAAATACTAATAAATATATTTGAATTTGACTTTATTTTTTTTAGAAATCAACTTAAGTAACAGATAACTGTACTGGTCATTTTCTGGCTTAACCCTTTCACTGCCAATGCTGAAATTACCGAATGACGTCGCCTGTGCCAAACGTGTAATTTAGCGCATTTCAAGAACGTCGCAAATTAGGAAATAAACGTATCAGTATGACATACGTTCAATAATCTTCGTTTCCGCTTCTCTTAAGCGATTGTTTTTTTAAAAAAGGATAGAGGTTAACTGTTTTGTTAATTGAATGACAGGGAAACTTATGTAGTACCGGTGTAGTAATGAGTCATTATTTACCTGTTTTATTATATCATGTTTTATCCATTATACTTAAGTGTTAAATTACATTTCTTATAAAGAAAATCATTTGCAGAATATATTTGTTCTTATTAGTACTATTCCTCTTGTTTTTATCATAAGTATTACATTAGACTTTTAACAACTTTTAATTGAAAATTGAACGTGATGTGAAGCTGTCAAAGATTCGTCATATGGCGCATTCCAAGAACGTCGCTTTATTTGTGCCGCGGCTTGTAAATAGGCACTGACCACTTCATTACAACATTATTTAGTATAATACAAATCCTTTTAACAGAATGGATGCGTTTACAGGGTAAACTTCATAAAAAGCATAACTATGAAGTGATTCGGCTATACGAACTTATATATAAGCTATACGAAATAAATATTCATATGTTTATGTTACCCTTCTTCAAGGCCTATACACTAGAAAAGCCATAAATTATACTGATTAGTTATTTGTCAACAACAAAAGGGTGACGTGATTAACAATTTAGTTAGGGCATAAATGAAAAAATGCATGAAGGAATGCATGGATGAATGAATGGATGAACGAACGAACGAGCGAACGAACAAAATAACGAAATAACAAACGAACGTTCGAATGAAACAATGAATGAATGAATGAATGAATGAATGAATGAATGAATGAATGAATGAATGAATGAATGAATGAATGAATGAATGAATGAATGAATGAATGAATGAATGAATGAATTAAATAATTAATGAATGAATAAATAAATTCATGAATAAATGATGGAATGAATGATGGAATGAGTGAATGAATGAAATAATGAATGAATAAATGAATGAATTAATGAATGGAGTATCGTGATAACGTTTGATTTACCCCCCCCCCCCACCCACACACACACAACCAAGAAGCACCACTAGCCGAGTTCGCACTCTGTTCACATGCGCGTCACCATGTTGGCGTCGGTGGACCTGTTGGGCATACGCAAGTTCTTCCATGTTATTCCAAAAACGCTCCTAGTCTACTGATCTCGGAACTGTTTGATGACACAGTAAGCATCCAGCGCCATCCAAAATACTATATTGAGTACCAATTTTTCCACACCTGAAACTCAAGTAATAAACCATTATTCAACTACGTGTATGTCGTTTTTATATCTGATTATTAGTAACATTGTCGAAATAGCTCAATGAAATGCATTGAGTCTTAACAGCCAACCGTGAATATCACCTATGCGGCTTATTTTTGCAACAAATTAATAATCCACAACAGTCCATATTTCAGATAACTTTCAAACGGTCAATGGAAAAATGTTTTGCATTAAAGTATGTTTGTTTGTTTTTTAACAAGGACAATTATTCATACCTTAATTGTTTTTGTCCAGCGTTGTAAAAACTCATGAGCATGTCTCCCTGATCTACGCCGCCCATGTGTGTATTGTAATGCCGGACCACAGCTGGCTTGCCGTTGCCATCATCTCTGGTCGTCACTGCTGTAGTCAAAAGCCGGCTTCTGTCTGTCGTGGTCTCAGAATGCGGCCACGAGTAAAGAGCCCTGCTTGGCATATACTGTGGTCCATGGGGCCGGTTTTGCATTTTTCACAATTTTCGGCATTGGTCGATTGCTTCTCAGAGTTTTGATATAAGAACATGTACATGCAATACACTTAGACAACCTTGCATATAGATAATACGCACATCGATCGAGTGATTTATTGATAAATGACTGTTTGGGAAAAAAGTCGAGATAAACTTTTGTGTTTGAACAAAAATCTCATGAGCGTATATAAATGCAAACAATGAATTGATAAAAAATATATAACGTAAATTATAAAAAGTTTATTTCGATGTAAGTATACATCAGGCATGTGCAGCTATTTGAACATCAGACGTTTTCGCTTCAATGTTTTATATCTTGGATAAAACGAGATATCTCACTTGTAACATACGTATAACGCTGCATAAGCTGCTTAGCTAGATCAAGACTACAGTTAAAGCTACCCACTACCACATGGTAGCCACGATGCAGGAAGTGACACACGGACATCAGAGATTTCACAACAGCAGTACCCAGACGACCGGCCTGCAGGGGATCAAAGGTTTTACCGAGATACGTCTTCATGTGAAGTATGTATCCTGCAAGAGTATCAACGCAAGTTGAAAACTGATTCAAATATACGTGTTGACATCAATGTAATACTCCTAACGGATGATTAGAATTGTATCATGTGATCTCCTAAACCTACTTGACTTTAAAGTATATTATTATTGGTTTCGATAAAAAAAATATTTTAGTCTGTTATTGTTTACGTAATTCAACAATAACCCCATACAACCAAGCACAGTAATAGTTCGATAGTTTCCAGGTTTTTCTGGGTCACCCTTATTTAAAAAAGCACGATTAATTACTCCAACAGCCCATGATCGAGGTAAAACAGCTTGTTAGCACATAGTTCATCAGATATTAAAGGGGCTACACTCCGTATGATGAAATAGCAAATTTTTTGTCGAAAACTGACATAAACTTGGTATCGATGTGTACAATGCATTGATACTTACTAACTAAAGTACCACATAGTTTACAATTAATTTATTTTTCGCAGTTATTTATTTGTATTTTTCCATTAAAAAGATTACTAGGTATGTCAAGTCAAGACAACACATTTATTTACTCAAAATAATGCACAACATGATAAAATTGAAGTAATTGATAAAGATAATACAATTCAGAGGCTCAAATTGAGTATTCAAAGACATAACATACATTCAAGTGTATCAAATATTTAAAGACCAGATAGTCCTATTTAACAGAATAAATATGTATCATTGGATTCAAGCAGTGTTTTAGTTTACGAATTATAAAAAGGATTAAGTACAATGGGAGAGTCAACTAATATACGCAAAAATACCTTAGATAATTAAGAACAGTAATGTTCTAACGAATTTATTTAAGAATAGCAGATACCATTTTAAAAATATTCAAAAAAATCCTTTTTATTAGATGTGTTTACCAACTGTTCAAGTTTATATGTGTTTGGATGTCTGTTAAAATATGGTTTTATATACTGCTTACGCTCGTTATCAAAATGTTACACTCGAATAAAAAAATGGAATTCATCCCCGAGTTTGCTCCATTATGGCATTTTCTTTCGTTGACTGGTATTCTATTCCAATTGCCCAATTGGTAGTCTGTGGTTCCTTGTTCTAAACTTGATAAGTGGATATAATAATAATGTTGGTGTTGAATGAAGATAAAATGCGGAAATGACGTCGTTATAACAAGTTTTAAAAAATGACGCTCTTATATATTTTAACAAAAAGTAAATTATTTTAACGTTATTTATTAAGCAATATTCAAAAAATATTATCAAACGATGCCAAATTAAATTTCGAGTCTCATGGTACAATTTTCATCAAGATGGTTTGTGGGAACTTTGGAAAACTTCAAATTGCTTTGACGTCGGCGCAAGAAATCGAGTAACAAAGATGAGAAAGACGGAACTTTAACTTAAAAGATGGGAAACCATTAGTGAACACATCATTTGCCAACCACCATACCGTTTATGACAAATTCAACAAAGGTTGTCCGGTTAGCGCAGTGGTTAGCGCACTCGCTTCTCACCAAGGCGACCTGGGTTCGATTCCCGGCCTGGGCGCATGTGAGTTTGGTTAGTGGTCACCAACCCGGACAAGTGGGTTTTCTCCGGGTTCTCCGGTTTCCCCCACAACACAAGACTACACTCTCGCGCAACATCGTGCCAACGAGAGTGACTTAGTATAAGCTATCATAGTTTCCTTCACAATCGTTGTAAATTATATAATGGTTAAAGTAACAAAGTCGAACAACAATTCCACATGAGATATAATGTTATCGCTTGATAGTGTTCGGAACCCGGCGTAGAAATTACCGAAGAGGGAATTACCAGCCTAATAAAAGGAAGAGTTGATTTTTTAATTCAAATGTATTTAAAAGCAGTGGAATACAACGATACCAACCAGCCTAAAACAAAACATAAGTATTCTCCAGCCGAAAAAAACCACTTGTCAACTGTTTCGACTCATCAGAAAATAGTATTTTCACATTTGAAATTCATTCGTACCTTTCGCCCCCAGTGGTTGAAGTGACACCCAGCCATTTTGTTTCATCAATGAGAACTATTAAAAACCTTTAGAAGTATTCTGCCAAGGTTACTCCAAGATATATTTCTCTCGTGTTCCTTCTTCTAAGTGGTGACGTGCACCCGCGCCCTAGACCTATTGAACAGGACAAGTATGCTGATAACTCAAAATCCTCATATATGAAGAAAGGGAGACAACCTAGATATCCTTGTTCAGTTTGTAGAAAAGGTGTAACTGTTCGTAGTCAAGCTGTCAACTGTGATTTTTGTGAAACCCGTACACATATAAGATGCTCTGGTTATATTGGTGATTCTTACTACTCAAACGTATGCAAATCCAATGGATATTTCTATTTCACTTGTCGGATATGTACTTTTAAATTATTACCTTTTTATTTTTGTGATGACTTACACGATATTCATGATAGAATTCTGTCAGATTTACATGCCAATAGGGAGTTTTACTGAATCGTGTAGTAATTTTAACTGTTTTGAACTTGAATGACTTCATTTTATTCATTTCAACATACGATCACTATTACCAAAGTTGCCAGAAGTGAGACATTTAATATCAAAGTATAGAATTGCAGCCATAGCGTTTTCAGAGTCCTGGCTGGACAATTCAGTTATCACTAGCGGATCCAGGGGGGGGGCGCACCCGGCGCACGCCCCCCCTAAAATTCCCGGAGCTTACATGTTCTTTGTTATGGAAACAATAAAATATACTACTAGTATATTTTCCTATTTTTTCTTCGCTCGCTTCGCTCGCGTATCTTTATACAACATTGCCTTTTGAGATGTACTCGTACACAACACAGAGTGCACGCAATTTAAACGTTCCCGCCTTCCCTTACTGTAATAATTCGGCACTATATAACATGATCATGTTGATGCGCCGTAAAACCCATACAAACAAACACATCAGTTTATATATCAGATATATCCTAGGCGCATGCTACTGATAGATCCATTGTGCGAATAGATACACATAGATAGCTATGCACTTAGAATATGTTGAATAGTAAAAGTATCTGAACATGGGTTCACAATTATACATGTATCTTCCCTCGTTTTTCCCGCTTAACGAAAATATACAAATTATATAAGCCACTTAGTCGTCCTAATAGAAACCTCGTTATGATATTAGAACTATAGGTATGCCCCTGGATCTGCTAGTGCAACCTTTAGAGTGATAAAAAGTTACGCCCCCCCCTAACCCCAAATCCTGGATCCGCCCCTGGTTATGGTCTCGGAAATTAAAATTCAAGGAAACAATGTGTTCAGAAACAAACATATTTTGTTGATATTTTTGAAAATGTTTTATCTATGGTTAGATCTGACACAGAATGGTACATCCTTGGTGATTTTAATATTTGTTGTTTTTTGCCAAGTAATTAGCTCTTTTTAAAAGGTTTGAACAAGTTCTAAATAACTTTAATTTAAAACAGATCATAAATGACCCTACCAGGATCTTGGAGTCCTCCTCTTCTATGTTAGATCACATTTTATGTAGCCATCAAGACAACATTGTTCAGTCTGGTACTCTTCCGATAGGTCTCAGTGATCATTTGCCTGTATTCTAATGATGTTGTGATTTAGTACAGATATAATCCCTTATACTTGGTTAATCAGACTGTGATATAACTGTATGTGATATTTGGTTTGTTACTATGAAATATATATATATATATATATATATATATATATATATATATATATATATATATATATATGCACGAATAAATCTATCTTTACTCTTCTTACCCAAATGACGTTTTGAAGATTTGATAAAATTTACTGTTGCTAGTATTTGGCGACACCGGTTCGAACACGGTCTCCGACCCGACTTCTTTTTTACATTTTGGTATTTTTTTACAATTATGATATCAAAGAGTAAAATATTTTATTAAATAATTGTTCTGAGATTCGTTACAGAAAAAAACTTTTTTGGTACAAATCTGGTATAGTCCCTTTAAGAAATTAAACAAGTCTTTTATACCTGCTTCACGTTTGCTCTGGCCCATCAATTTTAAAATCTCCAATATTTACGAGTTCATATGACACCGTTACGTTTAGTCATTTTATTTCTATGTTTATTATGAGAAAAGATATGTGTATCTTGAACATTTAATTTATTTTCGTTTAGGTTAATTCTATATCTTTCGGTTTTTAAGATTACATGAATATCTCGTGCTCTATAAAAAACTGTTTTGCCTTTTTGTATTCGCTAGCAGTGCCCTTACAAACAATTTTGAAGCCAGAAGACGTTTTGAAACGGGCAAAAATACAAGCATATATCGGCAATAATATTCTCAATTTAAATAACATCTTCTTGCGTGTATAAATTAGACAGATCATGACTATCAAGTGTTTTAATACATCGTTTTATTCATTTAAAAGTTTGTATCAATTCATTTTTTGTCTCATCCCATTATTTTAATATTGGCTTTTTTTCCTCGTTTTAATTTACAGTTAGACAAATTGAAACTGCACGTGAACGATACAGAGGACAAAACCCATGTTTATGTCGATATAATATACACTTAAACATGTGAGTGTTGCACGGAAAATAGTCAACAGTACTGATTCCTGCACATGTTGCTTTACCTGGAATATCACCCTTTGTACTACCATTTAGAATATGAATTTGAAGAATATAATAAATCGGGTTCCATAGTTGTTAGCAGACAAATAGTTGCTTTGGCCGTTTAATTCTATCTTTTTGGCGCACTCAAATTTATATATACATGTATAATTTATCTCATTTATATACTCATCATATATCTATTTAAATGGTTTATTTTAGACAGATCTTAGTTAACTGGAATAATTTCATGAATACGTGTGGGTTTACTAGTGTTGTTCCCAAAGATTAATACATGTATAAGCTTATATTTAGATGTCGTTCATTCAACTCTAATTGGATGCCATTAAAGCTGCACTCTCACAGATTTACCGTTTTGACAGCTTTTTTTATTTTTGTCTTGGAAAGATTAAATTATTGCGTAAATATCTGCAAACCAGTGACAAATGATTGCTGACAAAAGATCAGAACGCAGATTTTCATTCGAAAATTAATGTTTTATGGCTTAAACCGTTACTAACAGTTTAAGAAAAATACATACAACATCATTTTTTTAACTTCAATAGAAAAATCTGCGATCGAATTTTTTGTCAGCAGTCTCATATAACTGGTTTCCATGGATTTTCGCAAAAATTGGCTCGTTTCAAGACAAAAAATAAAAAAGTTGTCAAAACGTTCAATCTGTGAGAGTGCAGCTTTAAAACGTTATGAATAAAAAAATAAATGAAAAAAAAAAACATTTAGAAGCAAATTATGTTTTAATATCAAGTAATTAAAGGGTTAATCAGTAGTCCAAATTATTGTACGTTGACGGATATTTTTTACGATTTTGATAAAGCAAATGTTAGGGATTGGAAGAATCCCGTATAATACGTATATTATTTTAGACCAGGTAAATCATATGCATGCAAATGAAGTTGCTGTGTGTATTGTTTTTTTTCAACTTAGCACGGCCAACCATACACTCAACATTACACATCAGCATACCCTCAACAATACATATCATCATACCCTCAACAATACACATAAGCACACCCTCAACAATACACACAAACATACCATCAACAATACCCATCATCATACCCTAATCAATACAAATAAGAATACCCTCAACAATACACATAAACATAACCTCAACAATACAAACAAGCATACCCTCACTAAGCAATATAAATCATCATACCATCAACATTACACATGATCATACCGTCAACAATATAGACATTTAGCGTTACAGATTCGGCATACAACGTCAGTCGGTTTTGCGATATTTGGCGTTACAGATGTGGCATATAACGTCAGTCGGTTTTGCGACATTTAGCGTTGGTTGCGACATTTAGCGTCAGCCTTGTGACATATAACGTCAGTCGGTTTTGCGACATTTGGCGTTACAAATGCGGCATACAACGTCAGTCGGTTTTGCGATATTTGGCGTTACAGATGTGGCATATAACGTCAGTCGGTTTTGCGACATTTAGCGTTGGTTGCGACATTTAGCGTCAGCCTTGTGACATATAACGTCAGTCGGTTTTGCGACATTTGGCGTTACAAATGCGGCATACAACGTCAGTCGGTTTTGCGACATTTAGCGTTGGTTGCGACATTTAGCGTCAGCCTTGTGACATATAACGTCAGTCGGTTTTGCGACATTTGGCGTTACAGATGTGACATATAACGTCAGTCGGCTTTGCGACATTTAGCATTGGTTGCGACATTTAGCGTCAGCCTTGAGACATATAACGTCAGTCGGTTTTGCGACATTTGGCGTTACAAATGCGGCAAACAACGTCAGTCGGTTTTGCGACATTTGGCGTTACAGATGCGGAATACAACGTCAGTCGGTTTAGCGACATATAACGTTAAGTGCGATATTTTGCGTTGGTGGGACATTTAACGTTGCTATAATGTTTCCAGTATTGCCTTTACACGCAACAGAGACTTTGAGTGCATGGTAAGGTCTGGAAAACAGAATAACAAGGTAAGAGTGGCAACAAACAATGCGTTGTTCATCAATTAAACATAATTTTTCTGCACTAATAGCATAAACTTGTATATCATCATTCTAATCATTTGAAATATATATTTAATAATTTATGTTAAAGCTGCACTCTCACAGATTGAACGTTATGGCAACTTTTGTTGTCTTGGAACGAGCCATTCTTGCGAATATCAATGGAAACCAGTCATATAAGACTGCTGACTGAAAAGGAGAGCGCAGATTTTTATATTAATTAAGTTCAAAAATTGATGTTTTATGCATTTTTCTTAAACCGTTAGCCATAAAAATTAATTTTCGAACGGAAATAGATAAATCTACGATCTTATTTTTTGTCAACAATCTTTGTCATTGGTTTGCAGATATTTACGCAAAAAAATGTTCTTTCAAAGACAAACAAATAAAAAAGTGGTAAAATTTGTTTAACTGTGAGAGTACAGCTTTAGTGTGAACGCGTGCTTGTGCGTGTGTGCATACGTATCTTTCAGCGTAAACGTACGTTCATGTGCGTGTGTGTGTGCGTGTGTGCGTACGTATCTTTCAGCGTAAACGAACTTTCCTGTGCGTGTGTGTGTGCGTGTGTGCTTACGTATCTTTCTGCGTTAACGTACGTTCATGTGCGTGTGTGTGTGCGTGTGTGCGTACGTATGTTTCAGCGTAAACGTACGTTCATGTGCGTGTGCGGTGCGTGTGCGTGTATGTGTGTGTGTGAAATATATCAACCCTTCACATATGATATTATTGAAACGATTCAATGTTTTCATTTATAATTAGTGCAACTCTTTTTAAATAATTTTGCGATAACGTCAACAGAAAGAGAAGCATTAAACACACTACGCAATGCATAATCATCTAAGTGTGTGTTTATACATACCTGTCTTCCATTAAGCACTTTTGGCCCTGTGTGACAACTTAGTGATGCCACAATGGATAACACCTCACTGATGACACAATGGCTTGGTTGCTAAACTGGATCTGGCCTTTCCACGGGACTCTCAATGGAAAATGAAATATTCAATACATTGACGCTCTATTTTGGGACTTGTGCTGATCGATAAGACTTTTACATATATGTGACCAGCTTATATTTATGTGACACTATAATGGTTATGTTACATTCTTATACAGAAGTGACTGAACTATTTTATATATGTTGATTTGACGTTCTTATGTTAATGTTACATTTTAATGTTATGTGAATTCTTAAAATAATGTGATATTTCAATATTTATGTGACATTAGTATATTGATGTGACATTTCAATATTTATGTGACATTAGTATATTGATGTGACATTCTTATATTGATGTGACATTAATGTGTCGATGTGATATTCTTATATCGACGTGACATTCTCATTTTGATGAGACATTCTTATATCGATGTGACGTTCTAGTGTTGATGGTTCAGCCATACAATAATGTAACCTTCTAATTGTGATGTGACGTTTTTCCATTGTCAGTTTAACAGTAAGTTATTGCGCGAGTTCTTTAAGAAACAGGTGTAAATTATTATGTTGTCATTCAACTTCACCCTAATTTATGATATTGTGCATTGTTTTTATCAAGTTGTTCAGCAAATGAGACCCGACTTAACAACTTAAAACCTAATTGAAATTGAAAGTTGGCTGTTACGAAGCATAGGGCAGAACGTGTATCTATACGTGTTATGGGCGCAAATGCGCGGGTCATTTGAGCGTGAAGGTCACGTGATATTCGAGCTAGGGTAGTCGGTTATAATGGCGGGCAAATCAGTTCTAGTCTTGCCTTTTAACAGCGAACTTCGATTTCATTCAAATAGGAAAAAAAGATGTTTGTATACATATGATTGATATGTGTTTATATATGCATGTGTGTCCGGATGGATTCCGTAGTTCCTATATTCTGAGGAATGAATTAGGGGTTATCTGTTTAAATTAAAGGCATAGTTTTAGGAATGTTTTGCATGATAATTCCCTGCTGTGCAGCTCCTGCTTTTTGCACTGGTGTCGCAGTAGGGGCCAATTTCCTGTATATTCGTTTATTGGCTCCGGGCAATTTAGGGTCCATTTTTATAATGAAACATCGAAAACTGCACTGCAGGATACTCAGATTGGAGAGCTGATAAGACAATAAGGCAATAAGATTAAGATCAACTAACAGAGGTTAGAGGTTGTGTACAAATACACGTTTTTTTAAGGGGGAGGGGGGAGGATGCTTTATATAAGGTTTAAACTAGGCCTTTAAGCCCTGCGTGCATCGCTACGGTAACACGTTTCATCCACCGGGTGTTTTTCGTGGGTGGCTGTCATTCCTATGAAGGATATATGATCAAATCTGTATCACCATTAGTAAGCATTAAGAGGCGCAATTAGGACTCTTTGATACTTTGTAATTATTTTTTGGACGACTGGTAGTATACAGGTTTGATCAGGGCATGTGCCGGAGGTTCGGCAACATTTAGACAGAATGAAACAGTATATTCGAGCTTTTCAGTGTTAAAGTATTTATGTAGAAAATTTACTTTAAAAGAAAATTGTTTGTGTGTGCCACACTTCTCTAACATGTGCCAAAATAAATATCGAACTCTTGCCCCATTTAAACATGTGTTTGTCTTTTGTGCGCAGGGACGTTTAGACTATCTTTTACAGTATTGTATAGTATCAAACTATATTGATTTTTATTGAACGCAATAAATATTAAAATTATTTTTTCGTTATGTTTAATTCTTTGAACTAATATTTCAGTTTTGGGGAAAACCCAGTTAAGGTATTGAGTAAGGTACAAAATGTGAATTCGTTACCCTTAAGGAGAGATGTTTGCGTGCAACCACTATCTAGCAAGGAAAGTTACCTCATTTTAAGAAAGCCGATATGGACATCGTAGTGGCACTCTCAAAATACACATGTATAACCATCATTAATTTTGACTGATAAACCTTTAACGACTTACTAAATATGCATTTATGGAAACTATAAGTAACTGATAACAAGATTGTAACCGTTCATCTAAAGCTGCACTCTCACAGATTGAACGTTTTGACAACTTTTTTTTGTCTAGGAACGAGCTAATTTTTACTAAAAACCATGGAAACCAGTTTAGACAAAAACTTAGATCGCAGATTTTTATGCTCAAAATTGTAGTTGTATGTATTTTTCTTATGCCTTTAAACATTAATGTTCGATTGGAAATATGAAAAACTACAATCTGAGTTTTTGTCAGCAATCTTATATCACTGGTTTGCAGATATTAACGCAAAAAAGAGTTGTAAAAATGGTAAATCTTTGAGAGAGCAGCTTTAATAGGTGAAAACGCCGAAAACAATCGGTGAGTGCTAAAAGATTTACTGTGATCTACTGTGGTCTCGTAAGGTAGAAAGACCATGTTTTCTGCACTTTTCTTTCCAAATAAACTCGGTATCCATCATAAGAACTATTTTTTTCGACATTTATTCATTGTTTTTGGTATATTAAAACAATTGTATTAATTGTGATAAATCTTTGGGATAGCATTTTGAAAGTAATTGTGTCTACCAAAGCATGGAAAAAACATACAAGTTACACTTATGAACGTTCTACCCAATGCGAAAAGCGTGGACATATTGGGGACTAAATACAGCTCATGAAGCCTGCAAGATGGCATTTAAAATATAATAATCATATGATGCAGAAAACATCATTTAAATAATTCACACAACGCCATTCATGAAATTATAAGTTATTGATATGATTTTAGCGAATATGCTTGAAGTCTTTCCAATATCCCTGATAAGTGCACTCAGTCGAACGACCTTATAGAGCACTGTATACTCAGTGTTGAGTCATTTGGTTTACCTCTTTCAATGCATAGTGAACTCATTATATATTCATCTCAGTTAGTATCAGTGATGTAGTCGATGGCTCAAGACCACAATAATCTGCACCCCGTTGAACCCATCTCCCACCGTTGCCCAAGATCTGGATGTGAATACAGAAAAAATAGTGTTTGTGTTCAAGTATCAATATTTTTTTTAAGTTGAATAAAAGAGAAGATTCTGGTGGCCTTTTGCAGAGAGCTTAACATAATTTGACACTGTATTGCAAAAACTGATAGTTTCAGAGCAAAATTGGAAAAATCATTGCCTGTGGAACTATGTAAATTGTTTGTTTGTAGCCTTATTCCGTCTTTACCTCAGGGTCATGTATTACTACTGTATTTTGTGAGACGAAGCTTTGGCCTATGCTAAAACTTATATGTTACATGTTAATCACTCTAGACATGGTACTCATCTGTCATGGATATTTCATTCCAAATAAACACATTTGACCAGACATTCTGTTCATTTTGATTTCTACACCTCTTTTACGAAAAGTACTGTATTTTTTACGTTTTGTGAATTTTAACTCGAAAGTTTGGACTTCTGTTATAGAAATACTTGGCATCACAAAGATTATAATATCTCAAAATGTCTTTTTTGGGCCAGAATGATCATATTCCCATCCCCATTCATATATATATATATATATATATATATATATATATATATATATATAGACCACTAGAAACGCCATAAATTATACTGATTAGTTACTTGTCAACAACAAAGGGTGACGTGTTCAACAATTTAATAAGAGTTTTTTATGAAGAATGAATGAATGGATGAATGAATGAATGAATGAATGAATGAATGAATGAATGAACGAAAAAACGAACGAACGAACGAACGAACGAACGAACGAACGAACGAACGAATGAGCGGTCACTTCTTGGCAAACATGCATGGAAACACTGTTTGTGGCAACCCCGTCTACATGTGCCACATACAAAGCGCGACCGCCGCCTCTCCGCTCTCCTATTGCTGCATACACAACACTCATGTCGTTTCCGGTCTGAAATTATATCGAACATTTGATATATATTTTAATCTGCTTTACATATTAGTTTTACTATCCCCTGATTTCAAATTTAAAGTGAATTTCTACGAACTGTAGTTTTTTGTACTGACTTAGCTAGTTTATATCGTATACACATTCTTATTTATAATGGCGAATCATGATAACGTTTGATTTACCCACCAAGAAGCACCACTCGGACCTTTTGGGCATACGCAAGTTCTTCCACTAATGATTCCAAAAAACGCTGCCTGTCTACTGGTCTCGGAACTGTTTGATGAAACAGTGTATAAGCATTCAGCGCCATTCGAAATACTTTGTTGAGTACCATTTTTTCCACACCTGCAACTCAAGTAATCCATTATCCAACTATGTCTTTTTATATCTGATTACTAGTAACAATGTCGAAATAGCTCAATAGGAAAAAAGTTTTGCATTAAATTATGATATCCTTGTTTTCTTATCATTTTTATTATTATTATTATATTATAACTGTTATTATTATTATTATTATTATTATTATTATTATTATTATTATTATTATTATTATTATTATTATTATTATTACGAAGAGATTGCTGTGTGCGTATTTGTGCTTTATAAGTGCCTAAATGACGTCGTACAGTTTATAAAATTATTTATATTGATATGTAGCATAACATGTAGTTTATATATATGTTTAAAGGTACTTAAAAGCAAGACAAAAAATAGTAATGACGAAAAACGCGGGAAACGAAAAACGCGGGAAACGGAATGACGTCGCGTGCGTCTTGGAGCGGTTCAGCACGGGCGGATATGACGTAAGGGACAATAAACAACTTATATACAGTGACGTTTTCCATGGTAATTGTTGCCGTTTATATAATATTTGCAACTTTAATGACCCACCCAAAATAGGCACATAATAGGCCCGCGGCACTCAACGTAGTATATAAAAATAGGCCCTTGGCACAGAGATGGTTAAAATGCATATTGAATACCATCGCATTACGTGTTCGTTAAAAAATGTATATTGTATGGCTAAAAGCGTTACTAACGCTTTAAGAATTATAAATTTTCGGCATAAGACATCATTTTTTAACGTAAACAAGAAAAGTGTAAATATATCTTCTGCCAGAAGTCTTTTAGTACCGTTGATCGGATATTAACGCAAGCATTGGTTCATTCCAGTACAAAAAAATGTCAAAACGGCCAATCTGCGAGAGTGAAGCTTTAAAATATAATATAATATATATATATATATATATATATATATATATATATATATATATATATCTACTACAGATATTAAGGTGACCATATATATATTAATCTAGGCATTATGGGGACCGCTGGATTAAGGCGACAAAAAATGGTCTCCTTAATATTTTCAGTCCAGATTTGATGTATCAAATGTCAATAAAAATGTCCATTGATAGTAAGTTGATAAGCTTGAATGTTTATTTACGAGATCATTTCATTGTTTTAAATCTTATTATCTTTTAATATCAAAAAAAATATTCTTAAACTTTTGTGTGTGTATATTTGTGTATCCATAAAAATAGCTATTAAGGCGACCAGGGAAAAAATCATAATTTTGGTCAAAAATAGCTATATACTAAGCATTTTTTATTTGTTTTACTTTATTTAAAGCCTATTGTATATTATCCCGAAGTTTCATTCCATAAAAAACAGAAATAAGGAAATTCGATATTTCGTGTACCATCAGCATCCAAATTTTCAAGTATACAGAAATTTAACTTTCCGGAATATAACGGAAATTTTCGGGTATCTCCGTGGTACCATCTCCGTGCAATTATGCAGTATGGCGTTCATCTCTTACGGAGAGAGAATGGTAACTTGGTAAGTGTTTAATATACATATTCAACGTTTTTTTCGTTTATTTTTATGACTTTTGTACAGTAGTATAAATCGTCCACCCTTTGGATGAAAAGCAAATGATTTATCCGGATTTTGTTCATCCGAAACTAAATCACTAGTATCAACATCCGGTGTAATTTTTGCTTGTATTTTGGAGAAACTCGATTGATTTCTAGCAAACTTGGTTTACCACTACATCGTCGCTTATTATTATTTGGTATGTTCCAATCTAAAAAGGGATTTGCTCCCTTAACATCTCAGATTTTAATAAATAAAAGACGAAATGATACAAATGCCTTACATTATTTCATTCAGTAAAGAGCATGCAATGGCATAGTGGTTGGATTAGATAATCTGACAGCGGTGCTGGACGTCAGGAGTTCAAATATTGTTGTGAGTTCAATGTACCAAAAGAATACCTTTGGAATACACAAATATCTATAAAAATGGCAGAGCGAATTGCCCATATTGTAGTAATGTCTTAGATCCAGCTTGGATAACTTGGACACAGTAAGCGGTTCACACCAAGGGAAATTCTCAGATTAAACAGCGCTTATGAACTTGAACATTACATTTTTCATTGAGACAAAGAAAAAACACTATTGCTGATCTTCTGAAAACAAATCTTGGATTTATACTAATCACCACCAAAAATTTAATTTTAATCACACAATGTAAACAACTGCGCCACAGATCTTATCTGTATGTTTAGGGTTTTTAAAATTTAGCAGTTAAATATAGATTAGCATACTGGTAGGTCTGGTTGGTCTGTTGCTTTAGATGCTAAGTAAACATAATGTCAGTGATTTCATCACTATTTCTATTAAAATATCAGTTTTCTTCTTCAGAGCTTCTCACATTTGCACCATTTTTTTACCATTTGAATCATAAAAAGATAACAAACAAACACGGATGGAACATTTGAAAATACAATTCAGTTGGTTTCTATTTTCATGCTCATTTTTGCTTAATATTATTCTGCTTGAATGTGATTTATGTTGCTTAAATTTGAACTTAACTCTTTGTGAATATTTAAGGAATGTAAGGGGTCAGATTTCAGATTGCTCATTATTTCTGGAACACTAAATACTTTATTTGATTGTGTACACTGCACTTTCTTGTTAAGCATTCATCCAAATCATTTGGGTAAATATTGGCAGAAAAACTGCTTTTAGATTTATACTGGTCATCAAAACCGGCACTGACAAAACATAAGATGTGTTTAATTAATGTGCGGGAAAGAGGTTTAAAGGTGTCCGCCCACAACAAAATGCTTGCGGGTCATAGAACTCCTTCAATTAGTTCTTGAAAAAAAATGATTCTCTCAGGTAGCGTTTGATTATGTGTACATTGTATCCTTGTATGTATTTTCAAGTGTACACATGATTTATATAAGGTTTGTACAATTTTAGTTTTATTTAAATTTTAAAATTTTGACATTTTTTTTAAGATTTGCCTGCCCCTGTCTAAACACTTAAATTCTTGGTCTTTGGACTATTGTCTGCAACTTCAAAACACACTTTTTGGAACAGGACACATTTTTCTGATATTTTATCCAGTTTGACTGCAATATAAGTTGTATTTATCAATCAAGTAAAAAATGACATTTATTTTTCCATAATTACCTGGTAGTTATTTGTTAATTTGTTTTAATTCATGGATAGGTTTATTGCGAGTGTCATGGAAAGCTGGAACTTTTCAGTACACAACATGCAAACTGAGAATGAACTGTGTGTGCCGGCTTTGTGAACAAAAACGCAAGGCGGCTATGGTAAGTTGCGTCAAGATATATCCTTGGGACCCCCCCCCCCCCCTGGACACGCAATACAATTCGTGTTTCGCTGATCTGTTGGCTGGGATCAGATCATCCATTTGGGGATTTAGATATGTTACCCCAGCCAACAGGCTGCATGTTTAATTTAACTCAATACTAAGCTTTGTTTTAGTGCGAACATCAACATGTTTATCTAATTGCAGTTGCTGCTTGGGACAATAAAGTTAAGTCAGCAACCGTCTACCAGACTGCAAGATTCATCTCTTCCAAAGGATGTCGTACCTTTCTAGGTGGGTGTGCATTGATTGATTGATTGATTGATTGTGAGTTTGTGTAAATGAATAACTGTGAAACCATAACCAAATGTTGGGCTGTAAAGGTGTGTATGTGCATGTTTCACATATTCTCCATCCTTTTGGCATACTGGACCGTCATCAGACACTCTGCCATGAATGTTAGAGAGTTTAAAGCTATTTCTTATTTTCCTGTGTAACTATATTGATGTTAGATTAAATTTACGCCGCCGTGTTACTGAGTAACAATTTGAAATTGGGCCAAAATCATCAAGCTAGAGCTTTGCATAATCTTTTTCAAACTTCTGCAAGATTTCTGCCCTTGACAATATTTGCTCGCAGCCCCCCTTAAAGTTGCACTTCGTTCAGTATTTGAAAGCTTATGGATACACTTTTTTGTTAATTTGAGATCTTAATGTGGCTACTTCTAAGTAAATAGATGCTCAAAGTAACTGGATGCTCTGGGTGTTCACTGGGTGACAAAGGCTACACAGTATTGGTTGTTTCTTTTTTCTGAAAAGATGTTTCTAGTGAATTGCCCAGTTGCAGTGGTTTTGACGCCACAGAACCAGCATAGCTCCATGACAGATATATATGTTTTCGTCATTGATGTCAGTACTGCTGTATTGGAGGCCTCACAATTTCTGTGTGGAAATGTCATCTGATACACTCATAACGGCGTATTTCTAGCATAGCTTTCATAAGTGCATGGCCATTCTATGTCATTTTCAGATACACTGTGTTTTGTGTGGATAAGAAATGCAGAGTGGTACCACCAATCACCTAAGCCACCATTCCCCTAACAGACAATAGGCTCATGGGGACAGTTCCTGCAATTTACAGTAAAGTTCTCAATTGTAGCCCTACGAACTTAAGGTAAGCGATAAATCTGGATTTCAAGATATCTCTGTACTCACTGTAAGTTTATACTTCATTTGAACAAAACATAGGGCCGAATTCAGAACAATCACTCTCACTCACACTCAATGAGTTAATCCTCTGTAATCACATAACGGTCGAGATATTTTCGAGTGAAAGGTATATCCGTATTCACAGGTGTGAGTGAGACTCAAGTGTTTTGCGTGAGTGGGACATTTGTGAGTGCTCGGCTAGGCCACATGAACCGCCCTCGAGGATTGGTTGTGAATAGGAATTGAATGAGTGTATGTGAAAAAAGTACATGGCAAGTAGAAAAGATGAAATATATCAAATATTTGGAACAAATAAGGGACATGCTCGTTCCCAGACAATATTTAAGAGACCGGGATAATCCATTGAAGTACATGTTCATTCAATAATGTGGCCATCTATAAACAAAACAAATTCAAAAGGATGCGCCTATCATATATTTGTTTTGTCTCGCAATGATCTTGAACCCCCAGCAATGTTGATGTTTGCAATTCATCAATGGCTGCAAAGACAGGCAGCTAAAGGTACGTGAAGTTAGCATTCTAGCGGCATGAAGTTAGCGGCCTAGCGGCGTGAGGTTGACGGACTAGCGGCCTAAATTTGTTATCTATTTCAAGGTTCAATGGTTTAAATGGAAAATAAGATAAATCAATGTTTTTAGTCGTACATTAGCGGCCTTAAATTGTTTTCTACTTCAGCGCATTTTTATATGAGTTTTCTTCTAAAACAATGCTAAAATAATTGTTTTCCTATGCAAAATACATCACGCTTGAGCGGTCTTGCGGCGTGAACTTGGCGGCCTGGTGGCCTAGCGGCCTAAAAATCCCCAAAACTCATCCAGCAGCCCATGAAAAGGGGGAAATGCTGATATTCACTAAAGGATGTTGATTTATGAAAAGGACATTTAATTTATCATTGTTTTAGAAAAGAACGCATATAAAATGCTTTGGAATAGAAAACAATTTTAGGCCGCTAGTCACATGAGGCGGCTAGGCCGCCAGGCCGCTAACTTGACGCCGCTAGGCCATTTCATAGCGTGGTAAGGGAATCGATATGTATTTTCCAGCCTACATTCAGCTGGATTATTATTACTATTATTGCTATTACTATTATTATTATTATTATTATTATTATTATTATTATTATTATTATGATTATTATTATTATTATTATTTTCATCATCATCAGCAGCAGCACCACCAACACCAGCAGCAGCACCACCAACACCAACACCACCATATCATCATCAACATCATCATTATTATTATTATTATCGTCATCTTCATCCATTTTCCCCTACATTTCTTGAGTTGTTTTTCACTCCGAGGTGTTATTTCCCCATAAGAAGTAGATTCATTCGCTAATTCTATCCATCTGCTATTTTTTCAACTTCCATTTTTTCAACTTCCATATATTATTTTCAAACGCCCAAGACCGCTTTATGTAGAATACAAAAACAAGATTATATATGAATACATATTAAGTGATATAATGGAAAACGGCTACATATTTAAAACAGCAACAACAATGACAACAAAAAACATGCATTTAAACGTATTTTGCAACAGTTATTTACAACCCAAAACGTTTATTTTTATTAGCCAATTGTTTTAAAATGAAAATATCAGTTTTAGAATAACACTTATTATCATTTGTTTGTTGCCATAACTAACAATAAGGTACTCAAATCTCAAATAAACATATGTTTACAATGTATAATGTAAACATCACCATAGTCAAACAGATAATCCGATATGATCATGTAAACATACGTGTATAATTATATACTGTATTGCTCACTTGATGAAGTGGAGTGTTAGCGAGGCGTGTGAATACGAACAGATCACTTGAGTGTCACTGCCCATATTCCACTCAAGTGATCATTTGAGTGTCCCTTACGGGAATGTGGTTGGAGTGTGAGTGAGAGTGGATGTTCTGAATTCGGCCCTTACAATTTCAGCATCAAAATCCAGGTTTAGATCCCAGACCGAACTTTGTCTCCTTCATTAAACTTAATTTCAGATGTTCTATAAGCCACATACATGTTCACTACTTATGACGGATAAGAACTTTCGCAAATTGATTATAAATGCGTTTTCCCAGATTTACACCCTCCTCTTGCAGATACTGCCGATGGTGAAGCTTGGGTGCACCGGGCCGGTTTTCCAGCCGTGTGGAATCTCCAGCTGAACTGGGGCCGGGAATTATATAAGACTCCTTAGCAGCATGGTGAGCTTTTGCGTATTTATTTCCAGGCTTATATACCCGGCCAGACTTCTGCGTATAATCTTTCCTGTCGTCATTTTTTTAAATAACGTATCTCAAGTCTTTCAATGAAATCACAACTGTGACACCTTTGGAGACTAGATTTTAATTAAGGAACCATTATGTGTAGAAAGCCTTTTGGGTGATTTAAAATCAAATTAGTAAACAGGATTCTCATGGTTCATGGTTTATAATTGGTCTTGTGGACCTTTCATTCTTTACTTTGGTAACAGCCGCTTAAGTATGTAAGAAGGGGGGGGGGTACAGATGTGATAGTAAACAGTGTTTAATAAGGTATATTTGTTTTTATTTTATCACCAGTTTGAAGGTAATGATTTTGTTAAATCAGGGTTAAGTAACAAGTTTAACACAAACACTGTAACATGTTCTTTATTTCAAATAAATCTATAAATTATCTCTGGAGAATTTAGTCTGATCTCCATTTCTCAGAAAATGTAGCTGTCTAAGTGCCTATTCCATCAATGAGTATCACTGTCTTTAAATTGCTGTTGCGGTACAGTTTAAATAGCAAAAGTTTTATGGCCCTGCTTGTTTGCAACTCCTCATTCATTTTTGTACAGCGAGAAAAGTAAGGGAATTCTAGAGATTTACTAGAATTATGGATTGTTTTTCTTGAGTTACACAGTACATAAGGAGGAATAAGTGTGTACACAACTCCTCATTTTATTCCTGTTTATTATTTATATATGTAACATAGATGTGTACAAGACTTAGAAACATGACATAAAAGAGCTCACTTTGATAAATTTTCTCAAAAAAAGATATCTTTACTGTTAAAGTAAGAACTTTTACTGCATAGTAAGTAATGTCTTCTGCTCATCTTTATGACATCATTACATGGAATGGAAACTTCTCAAGATACATTTCCACATGGGGCAGCTCATTTATATATATTGCTGATGGATTGTTTAGAAAGGGACAGTTTTAATTGGACAAAATGTTTTAATCGCCATTTTACAGAGTGCCAGCCAGTCATTGCTGTTCTTGCATTGCTGAGGAGGACAGTCCTGCCAACATAACAGTTTGTTCAATAACAGGTAAAAAACTGGTCTCACTTTACATTTTCAACCACTGCCAGATAATATAATCTTATATAATGATAACTCCTTCTTCACAACTGGTGTTAAATATATAATGATTAAACAAACAGTAAAATGAAAATTATGCTCTTTAAACTCAGAACCATTATTGACTTGTCAGATGCTACTGGTAAATGAACTGGTCTTGATGTCCTTTTCTTGAGATAATAACTATTTGCATATTACCCCGGTACTACTATTGTACATTCAATAGAAAATCGTCTTGTTTGTATTGTTAAATGGCTTTATAATGTTCTCCACTTCCTGATTCTTGAAAATTACGTGAACAAATGACAATCCTACTACCATTTAAAGTTTGATTAAATTTCGGACAAATGTGTTTGTTTTAATTTGCCTTCTGCTTAAGGTAAGGGTATATATACTGGGCAAGAAGTGCTGAATTTCATCGTGAATGACAGTGATTATCCATAGTTTGAATTTGGTTCGGACATGTTTGACGGGAATTCAAAGAATTCATCATTTACATTGGTTCATTCTAAGATAAAAAATATAACCGTTTTCAAAATGTTTAATCTGTGAGAGTGCAGCTTTAATAGACCTGTAAAGACTTGTCGATGTGAAACTAAACTCTCAATCAAACTTTGGTAAAAGATCAAATGCGGGGCTCCGTGTGCGGCATAGACTGTGTTAATTTTTATTTAATATGATGAAGAGCTAGTTAAGTTATTTTTGTTAAAAGTCTTCATTTGAAGCAAAATATGTTTCAATATCCTGTATGAATTTTCTTCACTGGATATTGATTTATAAAAAACATTGCTCCAGGGTGCGGAGCTATTTTTTGCTATATGTCTATATGGAAAAATCTTCTCCTCAGAAGTCAACTTTGTTCCCCAATGTGCAAGGCACAATCGGTGAAAATAATTTCAATAAAAGTCACTGATTATTATTATTGTTATTATTATTAATAATAAACTTTTACTATTTCAGGAGACAAACAGAAACACAGAGGTGCTATACATTCTGATGGAAAAACAAAAGCATCTCCCATCATTTTGGCGTGGCTCAGATCAAGAGGAGAATTTTAAGAAAGGTAATAACTGAGTGACTAAGAACATGCAAGTTGCACTGGTTAGAGTGTAAGACCCATCTGCCTTCATAAGAATTGATAATCATCACTGTATTAAATCAAGAAATTGAAACGTAAGTGTCTTGTCTTTTGCAGTGTTTTTGAAATATAATATAATTTAAAAAAAAACTAAATTATTATTTAATATGATTGTGAATGTGTGATGTTTTCTTCTGATCATTCACTCTCAAAAACCAGATACTAAAAACATATTTGTAGATTTTTTTGTTTTACTTGTAAATATAGTTTTAAGGTTGTATTTTAGGCAAAGCCTTTTATTCTGCTCAATACAAACTTAAATATTGTAAGAGTTATGGCCCTTTGTAATTTTTTAAACAAATACATTTTTTATGTTTTTGTAAGCCCATTATTAAGGGACTTTTAATATTTTGACCAGCTGCATAATAAAGTCAGACCAAAAGTGTTCAGTAAGTGTCCAAACAATAACTAAGTTAGAATCCTTTCTCAAATCAAGTGAGCGATATAGGGCCATCTCTGTGTTTGTCTGACTAATAAACAGTAATCAATCTTTGAGTTAAATTGACAAATATTGTTGTAGAATGTTTTGTGAAGACATACAATTGGATTACTTTTGTGTCAATAGGATTAAGGTTTCTGCACATAAAAATTATTTAGAATTGCATTTGGGTCAGTCGGTTCACGTTCAATATTACTTGCAGTATAAGTGGAAGCAGTGACTTAAAATTAATTACCAAACAGTTTCTGCTCAATTGCTTTGAGTTAACATACGAGTTATGAAACTTGGAATACTAGTTCTTGGTGGCATAAATGAAAGACCTTGTTTTGTCACATTGACTTGTAATCAAGCACTAACTTCCTCTAAATTCTCTTCAGGTGATGGTTGGGCACACACAAGAAGACATAGATCACAGGTGTCTAGCCATATGAGTAGATAGGAGTGTCACACTCTGCCAAACTTACTTCATCAGACGAGCAGAAAGCTTCTCAAGATCCCGCACTGCACACTAAAACATAGTCTTTGACTACAACAAGGTGATGAAAGTACAGAGGTCCAATTGAAATCAATTCTGTGCTGCTGTCATTTCTTCATTCTGGAAGTCGATGGACATGATTTATTATGGCATCAAGTGTGCAGTTTGCCGACTATCAGCAGTCTTGTTCACCAGCTGTGCAACTTGAGCTGGTAGCTTTATTGCTTAAAGCCACTGCATAAGAGGGGGAAGGTGCAGGCTCATCAAAAAGTCTCAAAAGTTGAAACTAGGAAAAGAAGTTTATCAAGAGTGTGAATCTATTTTGAAAACAATCGTTACAATGATTTGGTTTCCTTTGAAACTTCATACATACTATGAATTGAGATGCTTAAATAAAAAACCGCTATTCAAATATCAGGAAACTGCCTTTTTCATACTAAAGGGTAAATGATGTCGCCATTTCCTGTATGTATTTAAATAAGATATGTCTCCACAATTAATATTTTTAGGGAATTTTTCTCAACCTAATGAATGAGATTAAATTGTACAGCGTTATATGAGGTTAATATGTTTTCTCATTCTTTAAAATTGGTGAAAAATTTTCAGAAGATAATTAGACCAGTATCCATTACTGCAATCATACAATCAAATATACAGGGACAAGCCCACTGGGCATATAATATAATTAAACCCTGTTTAGGGGCACAAGGCAAACAGAGTTACTTTCAAACAATAAAGCTGCACTCTCACACTTTGGATGTTTTGACAACTTTTTCATTTTATGTCTTGGATTGGAACCATCCAATTTTTGCGAACAATTAAATCCCAGATTTTTCTATTTAAGTTAAAACATTGATATTTTTATGCACTTTTCTTAAACCGTTAGTAACATTAATTTTCGAACGGAAATATGAAATCTGCGATCTGATCTTTTGTCAGCAATCTTTTATCATTGGTTTGCAGATAAATACGCAAAAACTTGCTCATTCGAACACAAAAAAAGTTGTGGAAATGGTATATCTGTGAGGCTGCAGCTCTAAATGTTTAATTGCTTGATTTTACTACTGTATTAGAAATTACAGGGATTGGGGTATATTTTTAGTGTTTTTATTGCTTGTTTTTGATTCATACAGTCATACTTTATACTTCAGGGCACAACTTACAAATAAACAAAACTGGAAAATGGTCATATCAAAAGGTCAAAGATAATGCAAGTTGAACAATCATATTGTTCATGGCTTGTATTTTTGGTATATTTTGTTGCATATGCTATAGAAAAGTTGAAAGTTAAAAATAAATTCATAGTTGAAATGATGGCTTTGAATGATATTGTCAGATGAGAAACGGCACTATTAAGAAATAGGTATAATGGTACTTTATTTATTTTAATCAATTTTAGATATTATGAAAATTATTATCTTATTTTGTACATGAGACCTTTTAAACAGTTATTGACAATATAACAATTTGTATATGAAGCTTTAGATCAAAACTTAAAGCTGCACTTTCACAGATTGTCAGTTTAGACACAAAATTGTCTCAAAATCGGCTGATTTGGTTATCATTCCTTTAATTCAGTCATATTAGATAATTCACAATAGAACCAATCAAAAATGTTTGGTAAAACTGCCGAAAAAGTAATTTACATTAAATTGTTTGTATGCTTTTAGTCATTGTTTGTAATGCTTTTAGTCATAAAACATCATTTTTTTAACATAAATATGATGAACTGCAATCTGATCTTTTTTCAGCAGTCTTATATCACTTAAAATTGGGTCTAGACATTTCTGCAAAAAATACTCCATTTATTGACAAACAATAAAAGAGTACCGGTAGTCAAAACGATCATTCGGTGAGATTGCAGCTTTAAATACACCTTTTAAGACCGCCGTAAAATTCCAATGGTTTGCCTAAATCTTTAAAGCTAGCATACTGTTTAATTGACAACCATACTTATTGTTTAAAATATGTCATGATATCTTTGTACAATGTGTTTATATAATTCATTAAAGAAGTCAAAACAAATTTGTTTACCTCGTAATTTGTTATCTGTTATTTAAATAACTCAGACAAAAATGGGAACGTCAGTGCTAGTTCTTTTACTATTAACATCCCATGAAGTTTCTATTGGTGTAGCAGCAAGGAGGTGTTACATTAATTATGCATCATTTAAACCAAATTATACATTCATATGCACATCATACAGGCGTGTAGCCGCCTATACGTGAATACGCGGCTGAATCCACATGATTCTGACAAAAAAATCAACCAAAGTTGCAGTATGCGAACTTGACTACATGAATCTAAAACTGGTTATTTTCCAGTACTAAATAATGCACTAGATTGCACCATGGTTTTCAAATTTTCTGAGGGGGCACGCCCCTGAACCCCCCAGCACATGAATTCACATGAATAGAGGGGTAGCTACGCCCCTGACATAATTGAAACCACAGTGTGGCTAAACAACACTTGTATGTTTATCATACGCAGTGATCTCCCATGGAAATGCAATCGTCAAAGAATCTGAAGGGGCTGTTTATATGGACTAGATTTGAAATGCACCAGTGTTTAAAAAAGTTGATTTCAGTCACGAAGGGAATCAACCATACCCCACACTTGTTGGAGTAAGATGAAATGTCCACTTTCCGCGAGAAAGAAAGTACATTGAAAATGGTCATTTGATTTAATTGACTTTATCTTTTTATAAATATGTTGCAATACATAAAATACGTTATTTGTTATAATTGTTTACCCATGTTGAATTTTATTTGGCAAATTTATAAGAGATTTAAATATTAAGAAACTCAGCCGCTAAAGAGCATATGATTATGACATACTTTTTTTTAAATCTTTCGAACATGAGTTTCTGAGTGAATATAAGCGAAGCGTTAAGTGTTTTGAAATTGCATCTTTTACTTGGATTTTATAGATTGTTATTACGAAATAAAGTATGGCGAATCAAACGAAGTGTTAAAGCCAAGCTATTGATGGCTGAAACCCTTCAATAAATGTTGATATGTGCTAAAATATAGTCTTTGAAGTCCAAAATTTTGACATGCGTTACTAACCCGATTCAACAAAAGGCTGTTGCACAATCAGTTGATTGACATAATCACGTGATAAACCAATAACTTCCATTAAGGTTAAAATATTCAACATCTTAGTATGAGTCCCTGTGGGCGAGTGGATAAGCGATCCGTTTTTTATTCTATGTGTTATCTGCACCCCCATGTGCTTGCTCCCAACTTGAACAAGATAAATTTTTAATACTTTAATCGGTTTTTTTAAAAATGCAATTGAAGTATAAAAGAAAATCAACCTGGTTACTATTATTTCTGCAATTTCAGTACCAAGGAGTAAAATAAATATACATGTAAGTGTTTTCAGATGCATTACGAGGAAAAATATGTTTGGTGCCAAAACATGAGAGAGTCTCTTTAAACGGAAAAGTTTTGGCAGTTACTCAGTCAGTCAGATGATGATAAATATAATGCATAGCATCATCGCTCTGGAGTACGAGAACGTTGTATACAGAGTATGTTTTTACTGAACATGCGTCTGTTTATTTTGATGCCATAAAAGGTTTAAACTGTTTAAAGGAACTATAACATTATGAAACAACAAATCTGATTACAGATATCAGTGGCAGATCCAGGAATTGACTTAAGAAGGGGTACGTGAAACTCATGGGCTTAATCTTTCCACATCCGCCCCTCCCTCAGAACAGAAATTGAATGGATTAAAATGTTGGACCGGGGTGGGGGTTAGACTCCCCTAATTTATAGTCCGAAAAAGTGCATTTTTATCTTAATATTGTATTTTTTCCCGATATTGACTGAGAACGTATTATAAACGGACGATTCAAAGGGGTGGGGGACGGCGCGCGCGCTGGGACCGACCCCACCCCTGAATCTGCAATTGAGTACATGGATTAAAACCGTCTCCGTAGCCTATTGGTTAAGGCGTTCTATACCCTTCATTCAATTGACTTAATACTTCACACAATTGTTCAGGACCATCAGCCAATGAGGTTACATAACTCCATAATACAAGTTATGGCCCCTGATTGACTTAGGTTAAAGTTTTAGGCAAGTAAAATTTAAGGGGAAGTTGGAATTTAATAAAAAAAAACTTCCATGGGTCACAATGAACCCAATGAACAATGTTCTTTAATCATGAGCTAACTGTTCAAGCGTCAACAGACACATTCCTGTGCAGATAAAACTTTTATTGTTTTTACAAGCACAAAACTTGTATTTAGAATTTACAGTTTCTATATAATTCAACTGAAAGTTCTATTTAACCATAATATATCAAATATTAAGTCACCATTCACTAGCGGATTGAGAATGGGGCGCAATCGGCGTGCGCTGCCTTTAAAATCGTCCAAGTTTACTTTTTGTGTCAATATATGAGAAGAAAATAAATACGCACATAATGCATCATTTCCGACTACAAATTGTTAAAAATTTCTTGATTGAGTAACCCTCAATCCTCCTGCAAACGCCCCTTAGTAACGCCTCCTTCTAACGACAATTCCTGGATCCGCCCCTGGCCATTATATTTTTTGTTGATCAAACGGTACACATACCAAGTGACTGAAGCTGAATTTCATTTAATGAATGAGATGGTCTGTAAAAGATTTCTGATGAATATCCTATGAAATTTGCAGTCCTCCCGTTTCGACCGGTCAATGTTTGTGGATTTATTACACACAATTATATAAAAATACTATTACAAAGTTGTCTCTTAAGGTTACGGGAGCCTTCACTGTCAAAAGTAAGATATATATAATTTGTCCCCCTAATGCCATAAAATATGGATGGTCCCCTTAATGCCTCAAAAATAATATTATATATACACTGGTCTCCATAAACCCTTCGACATATATACCGGTCCCCTTAAAACCTGCAACATACTTACAAATTATTAAGGAGACCGCAAATTACGTATATTTTTTGTTAATTAATTTAAGAAGCCTAAATCTTGTACACATAATAAATGATCATTTCAATACTAAATTATCAACAAAAAAGCAAAATAAAGTATAAAACAAAAAATATACAAATTGTCTCCTTAATGCCGTAAAATACATACGGTCTCCTTAATGCCCTAAGTAGATATATATATATATATATATATATATATATATATATATATATATATATATATATAAAGTTAAAATAACATAAATGAAATTAAAGCTTGAATTTATCAAGAATCAATCTTGATAAAAATAAAATAATTATACATTAAAACGGTATAGTCCAACATACTGCCTAAAATCATGTGTCTCTTCCTGAAATCGAGTGTCCCCTCCTGAAATCATCTGTCTCTTCCTGAAATCATTTGTCTCTTTCTGAAATAATGAGTCCCCTACTTAAGTCATGTGTCCCCTCCTGAAATCATGTGTCTCTTCCTAAAATAATGAGTCCCCTACTGAAATCATGTGTCCCCTCCTGAAATCATGTGCCTCTTCCTGAAATCTTAAGTCCCCTCCTGAACTCATGTGTCTCTTCCTGAAATCATGTGTCCCCTCCAGAAAGCATATGTCTCTTCTTGAAATCATGTGTCTCTTCGTGAAATCATGTGTCTCTTCCTGAAATCATGTGTCTCTTCCTGAAATCGTGTGTCCCCTCCAGAAAGCATATGTCTCTTCTTGAAATCATGTGTCTCTTCTTGAAATCATGTGTCTCTTCCTGAAATCATGTGTCCCCTCCAAAAAGCATATGTCTCTTCTTGAAATCATGTGTCTCTTCTTGAAATCATGTGTCTCTTCTTGAAATCATGTATCTCTTCCTGAAATCATGTGTCCCCTCCAGAAAGCATATGTCTCTTCTTGAAATCATGTGTCTCTTCTTGAAATCATGTGTCTCTTCCTGAAATCATGTGTCCCCTCCAGAAAGCATATGTCTCTTCTTGAAATCATGTGTCTCTTCTTGAAATCATGTGTCTCTTCTTGAAATCATGTGTCTCTTCCTGAAATCATGTGTCCCCTCCAGAAAGCATATGTCTCTTCTTGAAATCATATGTCTCTTCTTGAAATCATGTGTCTCTTCTTGAAATCATGTGTCTCTTCTTGAAATCCTGTGTCTCTTCCTGAAATCGTGTGCCCCTCATGTAATCATGTGTCCATTCCTGAAAGCATGTGTCTTCTCCTAAAATCATTTTACTATTCCTACAAAATCAAGTGTTCTTTCCTGAAATCATCTCCCATGTGTCCCTTTCTAAAATCAAATGTTTCTTCCTAAAAGCATTTGTTACTTTCAAAAACTATGACTTCCCTCCTGTCATAATGTATCCGTTCCTGAAATCATGTGTCCCCTCCTGGAATCATGTGTCCCCTCCTGAAATCATATGTCCTCTCTTGAAAGCATGTGTACCCTCCTGAAAGCATGTTTCCTCTACTGAAATCCTGTGTCCCCTCCTGTTATCATGAATTCACTCCTGAAATCACGTGTCCTTTCCTGAAATCATGTATTCCCTCCTGTAATCATGTGTCTCTTCCTGAAATCATGTGCCCCTCCTGAAATCATATGTCTATTCATGAATTCATGTGTCCCCTCCTGAAATCATTTGTCCCTTCCTGAAACCATGAGTTCCCTCCTAAAATCATCATGTGCCCTCTCCTGAAATCATGTGTCTCTTCCTGAAACCACGTGTCCCCTCCTGAAATCATCTGTCCATTCCTGATATCATAAGTTTCCTCCTGAAATCATGTATCCTCTCCTAAAAGTATGTGCCTCTTCCTGAAATCATGTGTCCCCTACTGAAATCATGTGTCTCTTCCCGAAATCATGTGTCTCCTCCTGAAATCATGTGTCCCTTCCTGAAATCATGTGTCCCCTCCTAAAGTCATTTTTCTTTGTCTGAAATCAAGTGTTCCATCCTGAAATCATGTCCCATGTGTCCCTTTCTAAAATCAAATGTTTCTTCCTAAAAGCATTTGTTACTTTTAGAAACTATGACTTCCCTCCTGTCATAATGCTTCCCTTACTCAAAGCATGTGTCCTATCCTGAAAGCATGTATCCCTTCCTGTAATTATGTGTCTGTTCCTGAAAGCAGGTATCTCTTCCTGAAAGCATCTGTCCCCTCCTGAAAGCAGGTGTCCCTTCCTGAAATCATGTGTCTCTTCCTGAAATCTTGTTTCTGTTTCTGAAATCATCTGTCTCTTCCTGAAATTATGTGTACGTTTCTGAAATCATGTGTCTCTTCCTGAAATCTTGTTTCTGTTTCTGAAATCATCTGTCCCTTCCTGAAATCATGTGTCCGTTTCTAAAATCATGTGGCTCTTCCTGAAATCATGTGTCCTTTCCTGAAATCATCTATCTTTTCCAGAAATTAATTGTCCCTTCCTGGAATTAGGTGTCCCTTCCTGAAATCATGTGTCTCTTCCTGAAATCAGTTGTCCCTTCCTGAAATCATGTGTCCCTTCATGTAATCAAGTGTCCCTTCCTGAAATCATGTGTCCCCTCCTAAAATCATTTGTCCCTTCCCGAAATCATGTGTCTCTACCTTGAACCATATGTCCTTTCCTGAAATAATATATCCGTTCCTGGAAGCAGGTGTCCCTTCCTGAAAGCATGTGCCCCTTCCTGAAAGCAAATATTTCCTCCTGAAATCAGGTGTCCTTCAATAAACTATAAGTCCCCTATTGAATAAGATATATCTTACTAAAAGCATCTGTCCATCCCTGAAATCAGGTCTCTCTACATGATATCACAGCCAGGTACCCGCGTATTATGTAGGTATCATTTCAAGTGAAGTTTTTCAGTGTACACAATTATATATAAGCATAAGACGTATCAAACATAATATTACAACTAAGCTTTTTGGATGTTAAAAATAATTATAAATTATAGAAACACTGGCCAGCTTCTGTTTTAGGTTGTTCGGTTAGCGCAGTGGTTAGCCTATGTTAGCCCTTCTCATCGGAGCGACCCGGGCTCGATTCCCAGCCTGGGTGCATGTGAGTTTGGCGTGTGGTCACTAATACGGACAAGTAGGCTTCCTCCGCGTAAGCCGGTTTCCCCCACAACACAAGACCAAACTCTCGTGTAACATCTCGCCAACGAGAATGATAAATATAATGTTGTAATATGTTAAAATTATATTAAGCTTGTGTACGGTTTCAGCTGAAGTAAATAAAAAAAAACATAATTGAAGTAACTATATTCAGTAAATGAATCGTTTCTTTGAGTTGTTCAATCACAAGAAGCTTTAATTAACTCTACATAATTTAACAATAAATTATCTATCTTCTGTAAAGGAATTGTTTCTTGTAAGTTGTTCAATTCCTTTTCGCTTTAAATAAACACTACACTTCTAAAAAAAGAATGATCTATCTTCAGTAAAGTTTCATTTTTAACAACACTATTATTCTAGACATATTATGTTTGTAACTGTCATATCGTGATGTTTGAGTTCTCACCATTTCACTCGTTTTGTTAAACAAAACTACCTGCGGAGTTCATACTGGACTGAGATGCACCTACCATTCAAGTGTATCAGCAGTCGCAGTCCAGCTGAAACTGACGACTTTATATGTGGGATGAAGGTCTCAATCTTACCGAGACTGTCCATGTAACACGTGAGATGTAAGTCCCAGTCCAAACGAGACTGTCAATGTAACACGTGAGATGTAAGTCCAAGTCCAACCGAGACTGTCAATGTAACAAGTGAAATGTAAGTCCCAGTCCAACGGAGACTGGCGATGTAACACGTGAGATGTAAGTCCCAGTCCAACGGAGTCAGGCGATGTAACACGTGAGATGTAAGTCTCAAGCTAACAGAAATTGTGATGAAAGTCTCATTCTTACCGAGACTGTCGATGTAACACGTGTGATTTAAGTCCCAATACAGCAGATTGTCGATGTTAATCGTTGGATGTAAGTCTCAAACAAACCGAGATTGTCGATGCTACACATGTGATGAAAACCTCAAACTAGCCGAGACTCTCGATATTAAACTTGGGCAATAAGTAACCGAGACTGTCCATGTACCACGTGTAATGTAAGTCTCAAACTTACCGAGACTGTCGATGCTACATATGTGATGAAAGTCTCAATCTAACCGAGACTGTCGATATAATACGTGTGATTTAAGTCCCAATCCAACGGAGAATGTCGATGTTAACCGTGGGATGTAATCATCAATCTAACCGAGATTGTCGATATTAAACGTGGGCAATAAGTCTTAAACTAGCCGAGAATGTCCATGTACCACGTGTGATGTAAGTCTCAAACTAACCGAAACTGTCGATGTTAACCGTGGGGTGTAAGTCTTTAACAAAACGAGACTGTCGATGTATCACGTGTGATGTACGTCTCAATAAAACCAATCTTACAATAATAAACGCGGGCAATATGTCTCAAACTAAACGAGATTTTCGATGCTACATGTGTGATTTAAGTCTCAATCTAACCGAGACTGTCGGTGTTAAACTTGGGCAATACGTCTCAAACTGACCGAGACTCTCGATGTAACACGTATGGTGTACGTCTCAATCTAACTGAGATTGGTGATGGTAAACTTGGGATGTAAGTCTCAATTTAACGGAGGCTGTCGATGTAACACGTTAGTTGTAGTTAGATAGTCTCAATCAAACCGGTCGGTCATATTATACTAGTATGTGAGATGTAGGTATCATTCTAATTGAGACTGTTCATGTTTAACCTGATATGAAAGTCTCATTCCAATTGAGACTGTTGATGGAAAATGTGAGATGTGCCAATCAAACCGAGACTGTCGATGTAATTAAAGATATTTAAGACTCAATTTAACCGTGACTGTCGATGTTACACGTGAGATGTCAGTCTCAATATTACCAAAACTTTCGATGTTATACGTGAGATGTAAGTGTCACTCTAACCTTGTCTGCCAATGTTTTACGTGAGATGTAAGTCTCAAACTAACCTTGTCTGCCGATGTTATACGTGAGATGTAAGTCTCAATCTAACCGACACTGTCGATGTTATACGTGAGATGTAAGTCTCAATCTTACCTTGTCTGCCGATGTTTTACGTGAGATGTAAATCTCAATCTAACCGAGATGTTACACGTGATATGTATGTTTTGCTTTTGGTTTGTGTTCTTGAGAATATGTCCATCAACATTAATTTCAGTATACGTTTAAAATCTAGTATGCATTTTTCAAAAGATGATTTTCTGA